>NW_026895793.1:0-17717 GCF_033153095.1 Gastrolobium bilobum | reverse complement strand
TTAACAACGGCCACAAAACACCGACCGATGTAGCTCTTCGGTCCAAACAACCCGAGACTGCTTTTGGGTTGATCGGTCCTCTTGGTTAAGACCTTTCTCAAGTTCTACATGAACTTCATCCTCATCTTCTTCCATCTTCTCAGCTTTTTCATCATCTTTATCCTCATCTTCTTCCATCTTCTCAGCTTCATCCTCATCTTCATCTTCTTCCATCTTCTCAGCTTCATCCAAAGAAAAGAAAAGGGGAAAGAACAAAATGCCATACCTAGGTAATGACACCTTTGTAGGAGTGTTGCCAAACAATACAGGCTGGTTGGGTCATCATCTCCTATTGCATCCCATCTCCCATTGCATCCCATCTCCCATATTCATCCTCATCTTCTTCCATCATCTCCGCTTCATCCTCATCTTCATCCTCTTCCATCTTCTCATCTTCATCCTCATCTACTTGCATCCCATCTCCCATTGCATCCCATCTCCCATATTCATCCTCATCTTCTTCCGTCATCTCATCTTCATCCTCATCTTCATCCTCTTCCATCTTGTCAGCTTCATCCTCAACTTCATCCTCTTCTACTTGCATCCCATCTCCCATTGCATCCCATCTCCCATATTCATCCTCATCTTCTTCCATCATCTCAGCTTCATCCTCATCTTCATCCTCTTCCATCTTCTTAGCTTTTTCATCATCTTCAACATGATGAAAAACCAACATGTTATCATTCCAATCGAAACCATAGATATTTAAAAAATAAATAAAATAGAAAACCCACATATCTAAATATATCCAATGTTAGTTTTGTTAAATAAAACACCAACTGAAAAAATTAACAAACTCAACTAGACAAAATCAAATTTACAAAATTAAAAAACAAAAAAACCAGTCAATAGTCCAGTAATATGATGTTTGGGCAGACAGAAACAAAAGCATACAATCGAACATCCACAGTTATCAAGAAAAAAAAAGAAACGAAATCAAAAGAAAAGAAAAGCAAGAACATAATGGAAAAGCCACACCCTCAATATTGCCAGAATAAGAAAGAAAAAGAAAGAAAGAAACATATATTTCATATGGTATTGACAAGCAACTGTTGACAAGCCACACCCTCAATCTTCTATTTTCAAGAAAAAAAAAGAAACATACTGTATTTTCAAGAAATGAAAAAAGAAAATAAAAACGAAATCAAAAGAAAAGAAAAGCAAGAACATAATGGAAAAGCCACACCCTCAATATTGCCAGAATAATAAAGAAAAAGAAAGAAAGAAACATATATATTTCGTATGGTATTGACAAGCAACTGTTGACAAGCCACACCCTCAATCTTCTATTTTCAAGAAAAAAAAAGAAACATACTGTATTTTCAAGAAAAGAAAAAAGAAAAGAAAAAAGAACACAGTCGAATATCAGCAAGAAATATCAGCGAGAATATGATGTCTGGGCAGACAGAAACAAAAGCATACAATCGAACATTCACAGTTATCAAGAAAAAAAAAAGAAACGAAATCAAAAGAAAAGAAAAGCAAGAACATAATGGAAAAGCCACACCCTCAAAAGCCACACCCTCAATATTGCCATAATAATAAAGAAAAAGAAATAAAGAAACATATATATTTCGTATGGTATTGACAAGCAACTGTTGACAAGCCACACCCTCAATCTTCTATTTTCAAGAAAAAAAAAAAAGAAACATGCTGTATTTTCAAGAAAAGAAAAAAGAAAAGAAAAACGAAATCAAAAGAAAAGAAAAGCAAGAACATAATGGAAAAGCCACACCCTCAATATTGCCAGAATAATAAAGAAAAAGAAAGAAAGAAACATATATTTCATATGGTATTGACAAGAAACTGTTGACAAGCCACACCCTCAATCTTCTATTTTCAAGAAAAAAAAAGAAACATACTGTATTTTCAAGAAAAGAAAAAAAAAAAAAAAAGAACACAGTCGAATATCAGCAAGAAATATCAGCAAGAAACCCACATACTCAATCTTTTCAAGCAAGAAATATCAGCACATAATCAAACATTTTCAAGAAAAAAAGAAAAGAAAAGAGAAGAAAAGAAAGGGCAGAAGTAACATACCTAGGTATTGACACCTTTGTAGGAGTGTTGCCAAACAATACAGGCTGGTTGGGTCATCATCTACTTGCATCCCATCTCCCATATTCACCAATTCCATTGTCTTGATAAAACAATCCAAGAACAAGAGAAAGAAACAAGCAAGAACAAGAGAAAGAAACTAGGAAACCCAAAGAAACCAAGAAAACTTTAAGAAGGAGTGAAAAGAGAGAAAGAAACCCTAAGAAAACCTTAAGAAAACAGAGAAAGAAACCCTAAGAAAACCTTAAGAAGAGTGAAAAGAGAGAAAGAAAATTTTTAATTTATATTTTTTGGCGGCAAAACTATGATGACCGTTGTATTCTCTTAACTCTTAACTCGTAAGTTATTTCCGTCCCTCTGAAGTTCTAATTTAGCTACTCTTAAAATTTATTATATTTACTAATTTATATTAGCTAATGTATATACATATTAAAAAATATATGTGTGGATGCACATTAATCTAGATGACTTTAAAGAATTCAACAGACGCTTAAACGAGGATTAAAATGCAATGAACATTATTTACCCCTCCCCCCCCCCCCAAAAAAAAAACAGAAATTCAAAGAAGATTGAGAGAAGACAATCTTAGAGTTCTATTGGTTCTGTCCCCACAATCACAACATAATACAGAATGAAGAAGAGGTACTTACTTACCAGAGAGGTGACTACTTCAGTTGTTTGATGAAATACTTCTGAGGGATCTACACCACAGAACACTGGCAGGACCTTGGTATATTTGGTTCTGCTCCGCTCCATTATTACCTCCTTAAAACATTTCCAGAGAAAATAGTGTTTACTATTTTCTCTGGAAATGTTTTGAGAAAACAATAACATAAACACTATTTTGAAACGCCTCATCATTATCATGTAAAAAAACACTAGTTGTTTGTTGGGTGCACATGCAAAGAAGAGAGTGGTTCTGATCTGTAATATAATGGGGTGGGTGGTGGCGGTTTCGGTGAACTGAAGACAATGGATCTATGGAAGTGAAATGAGAGTCCAAAGATAATGTAAAGTGAGAGAGAATGGACAGATCGCAGCAATAAGTTTTTGAGAAAGGTGAAAGAGAGAGACACGTAGAGATAGAAAGGTAGGAAGCGGAAAGGCTCAAGAGAGAAGAGTGGACGCAAAAAAATAAAAGCAAGCTCTCTTGTCAAATCACAACTTTCACATTAGGTGAAATGAGGACTGACAAAAGCAATTAATGGCTCTGATCTCTGATCAACAGAACAGTAGTATCTCTCTCCTATTCCCCAAATAAACTTTAATCTCATACTACCATCCTTATAAACAAGAGAATACATCGATATCAGGAGCAAGGGACTCTCTCTGTAGGGAAAAAGCGAAAGACTATGCATGACACCAGAGATTATAAACTACAGAATAGGTGAATGAATGATACAGGGCTACACAGCACAGCTAGATAGTTTTAATATAATAATCAATGGAGTCATAGCAGCAGGGATTTTAACTACAATTGTTTAAAATTAAAAAAAAATTGATATACTATTTAATATGTTTAGAATTTAAAAAAAATAATAATAATATTCTTCATCTTCAATCTTTATTAATAATTTGATAATATCACACTATCATTTTTGGAAAGAAAAAAGATTCAAAATTCCATAAGAAGCCAAGTTTTTGAGAAAGGTGAAAGAGAGAGACACGTATAGAAAGGTAGGAAGTGGAAAAGCTCATGAGAGATGCAAGGAACCAAATAAAGCTCTCTTGTCAAATCACAAATTAGGTTCTCTGAGGATCTGACTCCGACTCTGATATCTGATCAACAGAACAGTAGTCTAGCATCTCTCCTATTCCCCAAATAAAGTAACACAAACAGCGCAATTAAACTTCAATCTTATTAAGAAATTTTTCAAATTCATTTATTTATTTATTTTCTTCTCTTTAAATTAATCACACACTAAACTTAAACAACTATTAATTAACCTCCTCTTATATACATGCATGTTTTTAAAAGCAGAGGCAAAAAGTAATAATACTGAGTGAACCGAAACAGAGCTTCTAAGATTCATTCAGTTATATATAAGAAACTTAACACTACAAACAAAAGTAATAATACAGACAGATACAATAAATGAACCATCATAGAGCACAAACAAATATACATACATGACACGTACAGTATTAATAATGAGGATTTAAGAAAAAATAAAGGTATGGCATGGTATGGAGGGGAAGTTACCTTATCCTCAGCATTCAGCAGCAAGTAAAGGAAGATTATTGAGAAGAATCTCAACTCAAGAGGCTCAGTGTCGGGGGCCATCAAGAGGACTAGCTCAGAAATGCCTCTGTTCAGTGTCTTTTTTGAGCTGAGCTACAAATACAAAAAGAAATACATGTTTTATGGTCGCTGAAACAAAAAAAAAGAAAGAAAAAAAAACGCAATAACACACTTAAAATAAATGGAAGAACCAATGAAATGAAATGAAAGCAGAGGCGAAAGAAAGTTCTTTTCCTGTGAGTTGAGCTGCTGCTTGTAGTTGGTAGCTTATCTTGTTGAACAAGATCTTCAACAGTATTGTTATTGTGAGTTGAGCTGAGCATCGGCCAAAGGTAACCACCATTTTTGTGATTTGATTGAAAGAAAGAAAGAAAACTTGAAGAAGAACATTCATTCAAGTCAGATTCAATGAATCGTTTGTTTAGAAGGAAGAGAAGATAACGAAAAGAAAAGGTAACCAACCATTTTTGTGATTTGATTGAAGGGTGAGAAGAGAAGAGAAGAGGGGGCTTAGGGTTTTTCTTTGGTGGAGAAGAGAGAGAGGGAGAAGAAAGAGAGGAATGAGTGAGTGTAATTAAATTAAATCCCGCCCAATTAAATTACATTTTTTACGTTTAAGCTAGATGCCAGTGAAAATTAAAATTAAACAATGAAAACATATATGTACGAGTAAACAAGAGAATACATCGATATCAGTAGCAAGGACTCTCTTTGGGGGAAAAGATACAAGGATTATAGACTACAGAATAGGTGAATGAATGATACAGTGCTACACAGCACAACTAGATAGTTTTAATATAATAACACTATCATTTTTTGGAAACAAAAAAAGCTTCAAAATTCCCTAAGAAGCCAAGAATTTGAGAAAATGAAAGAGAGAGACACGTAGAGAGAGAGAGAGAAAGGTAGGAGCTCAGGGGAGAAGCAAGGAAGCAAAAAAAAGAAGAAGTGCGCAATTAATAACCAATAAAGCTCTCTTGTCAAATCACAACATTAGGTGCTCTGAGGATCTGACTCTGATCTTCGATCAACAGAACAGTAGTCTAGCATCTCTCCTGTTCCCTAAATAAAGTAACACAAACAGCGCAATTAAACTTCAATCTTATTAAGAAATTTTTCAAATCCATTTTTTTATTTATTTTCTTCTCTTTAAATTAATCACACACTAAACTTAAACAACTATTAAGCTCCTCTTATATACTTTTTAAAAGCAGAGGCAAAGTAATAATACTGAGTGAACTGAAACTGAGCTTCTAAGATTCATTCAGTTATAAAAAACTTATCACTACAAACAAAAGTAACAATACAGATACAATGAATAAACCATAGACTATAGAGCACAAACAAATACATGACATACAATATTTTTGGGAAGAATCTCAACTCAAGAGGCTCAGAGAGCCGGGTGCCATCAAGAGGAGAAATGCCTCTGTTCAGTGTCTTTTTTGAGCTGAGCTACAAATACAAATAAAAATACATGTTTTATGGTCGCTGAAACAAAAAGAAACAAGAAAAAAACGCAATAACACACTTAAAATAAATGGTAGAACCAACGAAATGAAATGAAATGAAATAAAAGCAGAGGCGAAAGAAAGTTCCTTTCCTGTGAATTGAGGAGCTGCTTGTAGTTGGTAGCTTATCTTGTTGAACAAGATCTTCAACAGTATTGTTATTGTGAGTTGAGCTGAGCTTGATTGAAGAGAAGAGAAGATAAGAGAAGGGGGCTAGGCTTAGGGTTTTTCTTTGGTGGAGAAGAGAGAGAGAGAGAGAGAGAGAGAGAGAGAGAAGAGAGGAATGAGTGAGTGTTATTAAATTAAATCCCGCCCAATTTTAGATGAAAAATCTTTGAAAATTGTAAATTGTAAATTTGTGATCTGAGATGAGACTGCATCTGCATGTTTCGGATTATGCATTGAGAAGTGAGAGAGACTAAGAGCAATGGTTGGTTATTTTGATCAGTTTTGTTTTGGCCCAATCCAATCCATCTTTAATTAATTATAATAAAACTTTAAATTATAATATTTGCGCTGAAATCAAATTATTATAGATTACCTGCTAAAAAGCTCGCGCGTGGTCAAGTGTCCAAAGCACATTACATTGATTTGCATTGGAGAGGGCCACACTTGACTTGACAATCAGACACTACACTACACTGAGTAAAAGCAATGCAATGAATGGACTTGGGTCGGGTGTTATTTTCAGCAGCATCATCTTTGTTTTGTTTTGTTTTGGGCCCAATCCAATCCAAATATCCAATCCATCTTTGTTTTGTCACTTACATACACCGAGGAGGGAGGGATTTCTTAATTCTAAATAAATAAATGTTAATTAAAATGCTAATTAATATATCTGATTCTATATCCTATACTATACTACCGTAGAAGGAGAGGAGGGGGGAATAAATTATTATTATTAACTACTCAATGAAAGAATTAAATTATAGAACAGTTTCGGATCTTAAAAAAATTATTTAGAAAGTATCTCATAGACTTTCTTTTACATAGAGGGCCTATAAACTTACAGGCCGACCTATTTTATATTATTTATTTTAAATTAAATAAATAAATTATTATTTTAATGGTTTTGAATAATAAAATTATATTATTTTAATTATTTTCTTTAATTATTGAACGTCTTGTAGGCTTAAACAGGCTAACAAGTCTATGTCAAGACTTTTGTTTTTTAAATATACGCCATGCTATATTTATAATTTGGGCGTGCACAAGCTAACGAATCTGGCCATGCCTAAAGTATTTTACATGTGTCTGACCTATTTAAGCTAAAGCCTATCTCTATCCAGCCTATTTACACCCCCCTACTTTTAACAATGGTTTTTCGTTGTTGATTAAATGTGAGTACTATAAACATGCTTTTAACGTTGGTTGGCCCGCCCCGCCCCGCCACCAACCCGCCAAAATCGGGACAGGGCGGGTTAACCCGCCATTAAATATGGGTGGGAAAAATGAACTCACCCCGTTTTATGGTGGGTTGGCGGGTCAACCCACCAACCCGTCAATTAAAAAAATAAATAATTAAAATTTAAAAATAAATTATATTTTATTAATTTTTCTAATATTATTTTATTTTATTTCACACTTCTTTTAATTTTTCTCATTCTCAATCTTAAATGTATACTAATATTTGTCAAAACATTCTTTAGGAACTCATTCGTCTCCATATAAAGATAACATTTGTCATAAATAAAATTGTTATTCTTTATTTTTTCTAAGAAGTACTAATGTAAAAAAAAAATTGGATATCACAAAAATTTAATGACAAATGAAATACTACTTAATTGTAAAATATATATATATGTAACCCGAGGGGTCAACCCGTTTTGACCCACTTCTAGGCGGGGCGGGTTGAAGTGGGTTGGTGGGTTGAAAATCTCAACCCAACTCGTCCCGTTTTGGCGGGTCCCGCCGGGCAGTGGCGGAGCCACGTTGTGGCCTACAGTTGCCTTGGCACTGGCTTATTTAGCCACGTTCATTTAGCTACATTTGAAAAGTAGCAAATTCTGTTCAAATTTTTTGAAAATTAGCCACGTTTTGGTCGTAGCCAGAGAACCGTAGCTATTTGGGCACTAGCTGAATTTTTTGGCACTTGCTAACATGTCATGCTGGCTCCGCCACTGCCGTCGTGCTCAACCCATATTGTCACCCCTAAATTTACATATAAAGTAGAGTCATCAAAACAGGCTATCTCTTCCTGTTAGGGCCTAGCTCGCACGAGTTAAGGCAAAAAATCCTACAAATAAAAAAGCCTGCACGAGCCAAAAACTTATATAATCCCACGAGATAGGGCCTATCCACGAGCCAAAATTTCATATAAGTCAATCATTTGTCATTAATTAAAATTGTGACAGTAGCAAACAGGCATCACCAAAACCTTATCTGAAATTTCCATCCCTGATCCATCTACCGCTCCCAACTTCTACACTATATAATCAACTATAATGGAAAGAACAAAAAATCTTTACGTAATCCTCCAAGACAAGCAATCAATGAGATAAAATAAACCATGTTGTCATATAATTAAATGGAAATTGATTTCTCCGGAGAAACTATTCCCCTATTACAGACTCATAAAAATGTCTCATCCATCTTTTTTCTTTAATATAATGAGTCCCGTATATTTAATGGGTATGCAGAAGAGGAATAATTTCTTCTGCAACATGAGAAACTAGGAAAACTATTGCCACTTTGTTATTCCTCACTTTAACATAAATTCGTTACATTAATTATGCATTTGCTACTTTAGAGTAATAACCAACAAAATAGCTTTATGCTTCTTTTCAATGGTATGAGATTCACCATTATTGCCTTTATTTTATTTAGCTGTTGATTTCATTAGCAATTTTCGTCTAGCTTCTTTCCTTTGTCATTATTTTCTATCATCCCACCATAGCGGAATGTGGTTGACCCAATTCGCAATTCAACATATAGCTATGAGTTATGAAAGTGCTTGATGAAGTTGAGGTGAAAGTAAAGGATGGGGACAGTGAATTCAGAAAATATCTCTGTCCTTTGCAGAATCTGCATCATCGAAATTCAAAACTTAGATAGAAATATAAACCATCCAAATGGAAAAATAAAAGGACGTTTGAAAAATAAACACCAAAAATGAGAAAGATCATGTGGCAGATAGTAGGGGTGTTAACGGGCCGAGCCGAGCCGAGCTTTGATCTTAACGGGACAAGCCTGTATTTAAACGTGTCAGACTGGCCTTAGCCTGTTACCTGTTACGAATATAATATTAGCCTGTGGCCTGGTTCGTTTACAAAAAATAAAAGCCTGTCTCAAGCTTGTGGCTTGTTTATTTATTAAAAATAAAAACCTTACATTCCAATTTGTAGCCGTATTCAGCCCATTAATCATGCACTGATATGTATTTTTTTGTAAGAAAATAATAGTTGTTTTTTTTATAATAAAAAAACATTAATATTAAAAAATCAAAATAACAACATCACCTTTACTTTATTTTACGTTGCTTTTCCTTAATTTTCTTTCACATTCTAGATTTTTTACATTAAATTTTCTTCCACATTTCTTAATATTCTAGATTTTTTACACTAGATTTGAACCCCACCAATAAATTTTCTTCCACATTTTACATTAATTTTTCTTCCACGGTCGCCGCCATAAGCATCATTATAAGCCGTGGAATCCGCATGGCTAATAAAAATAGATGATGAACATGACTTAGATCGGGGAGAAAAGATAGAGCAGAGACAGAAAACTGAGAAAAGGATGTTGAAATGATTAATATAAAAATATAAAAAATAAATAAATTTAATGTATACGGGCCAGCCTCCAAGGCTTCAAGGCCGGGCTTGGCTATGAAAGCCTGAGGCCTTTTAAATAAAAAAGCTTTTGCATGAGTATAAGTCTGGGCTTAATAATAAAAAAAGACGAGCCGAGCCGAAACGGGCCGGGCCTAAGGCCCCTGATAGGCCCTTGGCCTTATTATCACCCCTAGCGGATAGCATAAGTCCCACCACACCTAATAATTTCAATCATTTTTACCTTTCAAGAATCAAGTACTGGATTCGAGATAATTTACACTTTCAATCTCAGCCACTTTACCTTGAAGATCATCTCTGAAAATACACATGATAAAGCCCAAAAATGGTCAAATAGCCTACATAGTATACACAGCTAACCTCGTACACATGCATAATTGAAGTGAACTTTCTTCTTTTCCTTTTTTTCCTAAAATACAAGTATTGCTGAGTTTTAAATGCACACCTACACGGTGTCTCATACCCTTTGATAAAAATTAATTGTCATTTTTTTTTGTAAACAATTAATTGTCATTTTAAATTAGATGACTTTTATTTTAGGTCTCTCTACTTCTAATTATACAGAGGAAAGAAAATATTAAAAATCATTAAATATATATTAAAACGATATAATTTTATTTAGAATAATATAAAATCATGTCCTTTAAAATAAAAAATATTTTCCCTTTTTTTTTGTAACTAAATATTTTCCCTTTAAAATTTAAAAAAGAGGACTAAAAAAATAAATAGACAACCTTATAATTTTGAAGAAATGCTTATGATAAAATAAATAAATTTTCTCTCTTTCCACCAAACAGATCATGGATTTAAAACAACAGTTATTCAGTAATCTAGATCTATAAGCGAGCACAAATATCTAGAATTTTCTCCACCTTTCATATATATATATATATATATATATATATATATATATATATATATATATATATATATATATATATATATATATATATATATATATATTATTAAGACATTTCTGTTTCAGAATATGGTAGTGGACTAGTGTCATCTCTATACATGTCCATGTATCATATATATTTGTCATCTTCTTACGTCATATATGTTTTTATCAATTAGGTAGAATAATTACTCCTTTTCAAAAAATATAACAACTCTTGTTGATAATTTTTACTAAATCGTCGTGAGTTTGATTCATGTTGATGCTCCTTCGTAGGTCAATTACATGTAAGTACCACTGTAAGCACTTGCTGAAACATGTAAATAGAACAATTTTACCCCTTTTACTCTTGTCCCTTTTATGTAACCCTGCTCAATCATAATTTGAGGCTATATGATCCAAAGAGTTATCTACTCCTCTTATATAACTCAAAAACATCAACATATTGAATAATCTATGGACATTTATACTAGTAATTGACACTTCGGTATCATTCACAAAAATTTTAGAAAGCTAAATTTTCCATCCACATTAGACTCATCAGTCTTTACAAATAATCTTGTTCAATCATTCACAAAAAATGTCGATGTTGATCAGACTAATTATTAACCAAACAAGAACAATAGTGAAAATAAAAGTATAAAAATAGAAAGAATGCATGGTTACGTGACTTGTTGGTTATACAAACTCAAAGAAAATACAATTGAATGGAGGTCAATCTCAGTAGAGAACAAATCTGGGAAGCCAAAGAATTAAATTTGAATCCCATTTACAACTACATAGACAACAAATAATTGGTGTTATCAACTACATAGACAACAAATAATCCGAGTCAATCATTTGTGTAATAATCTGAGTTAATCATTTGTGTAGGATCATAAAGATCAAAGTCAGAATCAAAGTCCAAGTCCAAGTCTTCATTTAAGATTGAGCCTATTGAGCTTAAATTGGTAAGATGTGAAGCATAACTGCCATCCTGGCTTTGGTCAGCCAACCCCTGAAATGGCACAATATTACTTGTTTGCCTAGGACTAATCATCTCACCAGATGAAGAGGATATTTAAAAGGACTGACTTGCTGGGTTGCCTTAGACCTGATTCTTTTCAGTCGAAGTCTTTATTTCTGCAGCAATTAAAAAAACAAATAAAGTTCTATAAATGAAAAACTATGGTTTTATGAAATTAAAGCAGAAAGGAAAAGAAAAAAATACCTGCAGATGGCTGGCCACATGCGCCCTAGTAAGATGCTTTCATCAATTGAAGAATTTTTCTAGGTACAACCTCTGCAATCAAAAGAACATACAAATGTGTCAGACTTCATTAACAATAATGCCATGACATCTACTCCAGTGAACTACAGATTAGGAAGAGTATTTGAGAAAGCATTCAAAATAATGTTGAACAAAAAAATACAGCAATTGGAAAAATACAGCAAACATACACAAAAAAAAAACCCAGGAATGGTAAAAGGCATCATTGTTCCATTTTTGGCAGCGAATGGAAGACACAGTTGGGACCAATTGGGCAGCTTCCAGCTCTCATGAGACCAAATTAATCATGAACGAATTAAGGAAAATTTGAATTTTGATTTGTTCAGTTTTCGAGAGATGCCAAATAAGTATATTAGCTTACTCCAAGGAAAGGATTACTGAAATAGAGGAATACATGGGCAGTGGATTTGTTTGTTATTTGGAAATGCACACTGGTATTAACAACGGAGAAGCCATTTTTTATTTTGGTGCAGATTCCAATATTATGACAGAAATTATATATCCAAGTGGGGCTGAGACAGATGTTCGAAGAATTATGGTTGGATTCTGGGCAGTGGATGTGAAGACACTTGTGGAAATAAAGTTTGCAAAGAGAGGTGATGGAACTAGTTTTCACATTGTAATATTATTAGGATTTGATTGCTATTTCTACACAAAAATATAATAAAAGTATTGCTAAAATAAAGCAGAAACATCAATTGATTGACCAATTGTAGCAATTAATAACAATTAAGATAACAACTACTTTGCATTGTAGAGAAAGAGTGAATAACTTACTGTCAACACCCAAGTCATTAACAGCGGCCACAAAACACCGACCGATGTAGCTCTTCGGTCCAAACAACCCGAGACTGCTTTTGGGTTGATCGGTCCTCTTGGTTAAGACCTTTCTCAAGTTCTACATGAACTTCATCCTCATCTTCTTCCATCTTCTCAGCTTTTTCATCTTCTTTATCCTCATCTTCTTCCATCTTCTCATCTTCATCCTCTTCTACTTGCATCCCATCTCCCATTGCATCCCATCTCCCATATTCATCCTCATCTTTTTCCATCTTCTCAGCTTCATCTTCTTTCATCTTCTCAGCTTTTTCATCATCTTCATCTTCTTCCATCTCCTCAGCTTCATCCTCATCATCTTCCATCTTTTCAGCTTTTTCATCATCTTCAACATGATGAAAAACCAACATGTTATCATTCCAATCGAAACCAACATCTAAATATTGCGAAAAAAAAACGAAAGAAAGAAAGAAAGAACCATTAATATTTAAAAAATAAATAAAATGGAAAACCCACATATCTAAATATATCCAATGTTAGTTTTGTTAAATAAAACACCAACTGAAAAAACTAACAAACTCAACTAGACAAAATCAAAAAACAAAAAAACCAGTTAATAGTCCAGTAATAAGATGTCTGGGCAGACAGAAACAAAAGCACACAATCGAACATCCACTGTATTATCAAGAAAAAAAAGAAACGCAATCGAAAGAAAAGAAAAGCAAGAACATAATGGAAAAGCCACACCCTCAATATTGCCAGAATAATAAAGAAAAAGAAAGAAAGAAACATATATTTCATATGGTATTGACAAAAGACAAGCCACACCCTCAATCTCTATTTTCAAGAAAAAAAAAGGAAAGGAAAGAACACAGTCGAATATCAGCAAGAAACCCACATACTCAATCTTTTCAAGCAAGAAATATCAGCATATAATCAAACATTTTCAAGAAAAAAAGAAAAGAAAAGAAAAGAAAAGAAAAGAAAGGGCAGAAGTACCATACCTAGGTAATGACACCTTTGTAGGAGTGTTGCCAAACAATACAGGCTGGTTGGGTCATCATCTCCCATTGCATCCCATCTCCCATATCCATCCTCATCTTCTTCCATCATCTCAGCTTCATCCTCATCTTCATCCTCTTCCATCTTCTCATCTTCATCCTCATCTACTTGCATCCCATCTCCCATTACATCCCATCTCCCATATTCATCCTCATCTTCTTCCATCATCTCAGCTTCATCCTCATCTTCATCCTCTTCCATCTTTTCAGACTTGCATCCCATCTCCCATATTCATCCTCATCTTCTTCCATCATCTCAGCTTCATCCTCATCTTCATCCTCTTCCATCTTCTCAGCTTCATCCTCTTCTACTTGCATCCCATCTCCCATATTCATCCTCATCTTCTTCCATCATCTCAGCTTCATCCTCTTCCATCTTCTCAGCTTTTTCATCATCTTCAACATGATGAAAAACCAACATGTTATCATTCCAATCGAAACCATAGATATTTAAAAAATAAATAAAATAGAAAACCCACATATCTAAATATATCCAATGTTAGTTTTGTTAAATAAAACACCAACTGAAAAAATTAACAAACTCAACTAGACAAAATCAAATTTACAAAACTAAAAAACAAAAAAACCAGTTAATAGTCCAGTAATATGATGTCTGGGCAGACAGAAACAAAAGCATACAATCGAACATCCACAGTTATCAAGAAAAAAAAAGAAACGAAATCAAATGAAAAGGAAAGCAAGAACATAATGGAAAAGCCACACCCTCAATATTGCCAAAATAATAAAGAAAAAGAAAGAAAGAAACATATATTTCATATGGTATTGACAAGCAACTGTTGACAAGCCACACCCTCAATCTTCTGTTTTCAAGAAAAAAAAAGAAACATACTGTATTTTCAAGAAAAAGAAAAAAGAAAAGAAAAACGAAATCAAAAGAAAAGAAAAGCAAGAACATAATGGAAAAGCCACACCCTCAATATTACCAGAATAATAAAGAAAAAGAAAGAAAGAAACATATATATTTCGTATGGTATTGACAAGCAACTGTTGACAAGCCACACCCTCAATCTTCTATTTTCAAGAAAAAAAAGAAACATACTGTATTTTCAAGAAAAGAAAAAAAGAAAAAAGAACACAGTCGAATATCAGCAAGAAATATCAGCAAGAATATGATGTCTGGGCAGACAGAAACAAAAGCATACAATCGAACATCCACAGTTATCAAGAAAAAGAAAGAAAGAAACATATATATTTCGTATGGTATTGACAAGGAACTGTTGACAAGCCACACCCTCAATCTTCTATTTTCAAGAAAAAAAAACATACTGTATTTTCAAGAAAAGAAAAAAGAAAAGAAAAACGAAATCAAAAGAAAAGAAAAGCAAGAACATAATGGAAAAGCCACACCCTCAATATTGCCAGAATAATAAAGAAAAAGAAAGAAAGAAACATATATTTCATATGGTATTGACAAGCAACTGTTGACAAGCCACACCCTCAATCTTCTATTTTCAAGAAAAAAATAAACATACTGTATTTTCAAGAAAAGAAAAAAGAACACAGTCGAATATCAGCAAGAAATATCAGCAAGAAACCCACATACTCAATCTTTTCAAGCAAGAAATATCAGCACATAATCAAACATTTTCAAGAAAAAAAAGAAAAGAGAAGAAAAGAAAGGGCAGAAGTAACATACCTACGTATTGACACCTTTGTAGGAGTGTTGCCAAACAATACAGGCTGGTTGGGTCATCATCTACTTGCATCCCATCTCCCATATTCACCAATTCCATTGTCATGATAAAACAATCCAAGAACAAGAGAAAGAAACAAGCAAGAACAAGAGAAAGAAACTAGGAAACCCAAAGAAACCAAGAAAACTTTAAGAAGGAGTGAAAACAGAGAAAGAAACCCTAAGAAAACCTTAAGAAAACAGAGAAAGAAACCCTAAGAAAACCTTAAGAAGAGTGAAAAGAGAGAAAGAAAATTTTTAATTTATATTTTTTGGCGGCAAAACTATGATGACCGTTGTATTCTCTTAACTCTTAACTCGTAAGTTATTTCCGTCCCTCTGAAAAAATTCATCACAATATATATATATATATATATGTATATATATATATACATATATATATATATATATATATATATATATATATATATATATAATTCATTATAGTTTGACTAATTACTTATTGAGAGAAGACAATCTTAGAGTTCTATTGGTTGTGTCCCCATGTTGCAGATCTAGCAAGTGTACTAGTCGTACAAGTAATAAAATGATGAGTAAAGATCGTTCCCACGAGGATTTGTGTCAAGCACTGACTAACCATATGTACTTGAGTTGAATCAAGCAAAAATTCATAGATTGCATAGATTTCTTGTCACCAGAAACTACACTGAATTGAATTAAGACTTGATAAATAAATAAAATGTAAATTATAATGTAAACAAGTAGTCAGATGTCATTTTCCCTCAAACATGAATTTATAGATGAACCAATTTCCATTATGAATTATCTACTATGTGATGTTGATCAACCTTTTTCTTATCATCTCAAGATGTAATCCCTTACTACCCTGATAGACACATTAATCAGAAACCCCAATCCCTTGGTGATTCCTTTCTTAATACATGCATTAATTACTAAGGTCTTAAGATCACATCAGAATCCTAGCATCAATCCCTTGACTACTAGAACACTGATGATGAAGTTGTCAAAAATAGAGAAACAATGTAAACATGTCTGTTCTACACTATTCCTCAACATGAAGAATTAATCAAGACAACTTCATACAATCATATAATAGATAAACAAAACATCTAATTAACCATTCATAAATTCAAACTTGAGTTCCATTGAATCAGACTACAAAGGACTCTACTCAGACATAATACAAATAATAACAAGAGAAGAAGAAGAAAGATCAAACTCCATTGTCATGATAGTTGAGTCTTCAATCTTCAAGTACAATTACATGAAAGTATACTAACTATTACAATACTAAGTCCTAAGAATTTGGAAAGTCAGAGAAAATGAGGAGTCAGATCAGATCTATGAAAGACCTGATCTGATCTCCCTTCTCCAAGTGTGATGAGAAAAGTCAGAATGAGATATGATGGATTGGATCTGATATCTGAAATCTGTCAGAATGTGAAGGCCCCTTGTCCTTTTATAATTTACAAATTACAACTGAAAACTGACATGGGCGCTAAAACTCTCATTTCTGGACGTTTTAGCGCTCAACCTTGACGGATGCCCAACTGCTTTTAACTGTCTTGGGCGCTAAAACGCTCAGTTTTGGGCGTTTTAATGTTCAGGCGCTAAAACGCTCAGTTTTGGGCGTTTTAATGTTCAGCACCAGCATCTTTTGTGCAACAGGGCGCTAAAACGCTCAGTTTTGGGCGTTTTAGCGCCCAACACTTAGAATTTTCTCATTCTTCAGAATCTTCTTCCTTCTCTCTTTTGCTTCTTGAGCTTCATTTCCCTACAAAAACAATGTAAATTTTCAACATAAGCTTCAGAACTTGTATTTGAGAGATTTCCAGGACATTAACCTCTTTTCCATCCATTTAATCACACAAATTGATATTAATTCATGCTTAAAAACCTGATGAACTAAGGGTTCATCACCCCACAATCACAACATAATACAGAATGAAGAAGAGGTACTTACTTACCAGAGAGGTGACTACTTCAGTTGTTTGATGAAATACTTCTGAGGGATCTACACCACAGAACACTGGCAGGACCTTGGTATATTTGGTTCTGCTCCGCTCCATTATTACCTCCTTAAAACATTTCCAGAGAAAATAGTGTTTACTATTTTCTCTGGAAATGTTTTGAGAAAACAATAACATAAACACTATTTTGAAACGCCTCATCATTTTGTTGGGTGCACACGCAAAGAAGAGAGTGGTTCTGATCTGTAATATAATGGGGTAGGTGGTGGCGGTTTCGGTGAACTGAAGACAATGGATCTATGGAAGTGAAATGAGAGTCCAAAGATAATGTAAAGTGAGAGAGAATGGACAGATCGCAGCAATAAGTTTTTGAGAAAGGTGAAAGAGAGAGACACGTAGAGATAGAAAGGTAGGAAGCGGAAAAG
>NW_026895792.1:0-181657 GCF_033153095.1 Gastrolobium bilobum | reverse complement strand
ACTGCTACATTAATCAAATGAGCAAGTCTTTCCATGCAAAGGATGAAAAGATAAAGAGACAAAGGATCTCCCTGACGAAGACCTTGATTAGGAGAAAATTCTGTCGTAGTTGATACATTCCATAACAAATTCATTGTATATGACGAGATATAACACATGATCAGAGAAATAATATTCTCAGGCAAACCAATATCCACAAGCGTGTCTTTCAGAAACTCCCAAGAAATCTTGTCATAAGCCTTTTCTAAATCAACTTTGATAGTCATCCAACCCCAAGTGAGCCATATGAAATTTCAGCCTATTAGCCACAATCTTAGTTACAGTCTTGTAAATAACATTACAAAGGCTAATAGGTCTGAAATCTTTAAGTAATTCAGGCACATCAATCTTAGGAATTAGACAAATCAAAGTTTGGTTAACCTCTTTGATATTATCCGGATGAAGGAACACACCTTTCACAAAAGAGATAACTGACTCACCCACCTTATCCCACTGAGATTGAAAGAAAAGAGCATTAAGCTCATCCTTCCCAGGCGACTTGTATGGACCAAAAGAGAAGACTACATCTCTGATCTCCTTACTGTTTGACATAATACTCATCGTGTCTAAAGCATGCGCTTCAATAACTGGAAAAAAGCCACGAACTAGAAAAGCCGATTTAGGTAATGGATCTTTTGTGTACAGATTTTCAAAGAAAGAAACAACCATTTCCATTAAAACCTGCTGATCACCAATCCAAACTCCCTTCGAGTTTTTCAACGTATCTATGTGATTCCTCCTACGTCTGGCAACCGTCACAGAATGAAAGAAACGCGAGTTCCTATCTCCAAGAGCAAACCAATTCAATTTTGATCTTTGAAACCAAGTGATTTCCTCTTGAAGATAAACCTTGTCTAGTTCCCTCAATAGATCCTTTTGCAACATCTCAAGGCTATGACTGTACTGATAACTAAGACATCTATCAATACTTTTAATCCTTGCATGCAAATCATTCTTTCTTTTTAGAGCAATCCTATAAACATTTCTATGTCATTCTGAAGCATTAATCCGAAATGTCTCCATAGCATGCATCCAGTTTACATTGTTTGACCAACATCCATTAACCACCTCATGAAAAGTGCTCTCTGTTACCAGGACGCTAGAAAACGGAAAGGACTCTCCCCTCTCGGATAAATAGCAGGTTGACCTTCCCATAATAACACTGGTCGATGATCTGAGCCAAAGAAAACTAAGTTGAAAGCCACACGGTTAGGGAAAACCAAGTTCCTATTATCATTAGCGCAAACCCTATCAAGACGTTCCTGAAGATTTCTTCTTTGCCAAGTGAAAATAGGACCTTGATTGCCAATGTCAGACAAGCTACATTCATCTAAAGAATCACAAAATTCCCTCATGCTATTCCAGTTATGCCCATTACCACCTAGCTTCTCATACTCATACAAATAAGTGTTAAAATCACCTGTTATCCCCCAAGCCGCATTCCTCATGGACTGATCAAACAGTGAAGATAGAATTTCCCACAGCTGAATACGTTCCTGTCTTCGCGGACTTGCATAAATAAAAGTCATGAACTCCTCTCTATTTTCTTTTACCCAACAAATTTTAGTATGAACAAGTTGGTGATGAGAAAACAGAACATCCACTGAAACTTCATCAGTGTTCCAAAGCACCCAAATACCGCCAGAAAAACCAACAGCATCACGATGAAAGTGACCAGAAAAACCAAGACGCTGAATAGCTCTATCTGCCATAACACCACTCAATCTGGTTTCTAACAAAGCCATAACTTTAATACTGTATCTATGAGAAAGATCCCGAATCAGAGGCGGAAAACCCCTTTTCTCAGCCCCTCTACAATTCCAGGTCAAAATATTCATAAAAACAATCTTAAATTTATCCGAACAGAAACCGGTCCTAAGAAAGAGCATTGGTATATACCGAAGTCGCACCCAAAACGTCCAAATTATCCAAAGGGATAGAATCCTTGTGAGTTTGATAAAAATTCCTCATCAACGTAAGAGCATCTGGTGGTCTTCCATGTTTACCTCCATTATCCAAGCCACTAGAAGAAGGAAGAGTCTCTTGCTGATCATTAACCACATGAGACGTCTTCCTCTGGAATTTAGATAAAGAAGGATGCAAGACAATTTGTTTATCTTGGAAATCCTCCGACATATTCTTCTGAGAATCAAGTTTAAAATTATTCTTTTGAGATTCTGCACATTTTGAAGCATTTAATCTGCCTTTACTAATATTAGCATTCTGGACCAGCTGATGAACTTTAGCAGATGATGCAGTTGCTTTCTTCTTTTGGTTCTCTTTGAATTTTACTCCTTGACTTTGGACCTCTTTTCTCGGCTTGCCCGATGATAGGTTAGCAGATGGAGAATCTGTTTCCATTTGAATATCCTTTTTCACCAACGATTCTTCATTATGAGCAATTAATTCCCCATGATTAATTTGTGTCAGACCAGATTCAATGCTGATTGAATCAATCACTGGAGAATCAGAAATAATTAAGATATTATTATCCTTTTGAGCCAACTCAGCAATAGCTTGAAATCTTGAACCTGATTGAATGACTTGTCTGTGATTAGGATGAGAATTGGAAACTGCCTTATTACGTAACGCTGCATTATTAACAACGCCAACTTGTCTCCTACCCGATGGTAATGATTCCTCCTTTGATTGTGCTATGCTCCTTGATCGACGGTTACGCTGCACCAGCATCCAATTCCCAAATGGTTCCTCCTTCGCCGAAATAGAATCTTTTTCCGGCTGCTTATGCACCACCGAGTCAGAAACTTCAGAAGAATAAGCCGTAATATCTTGTTGAAGATTACTATGGGAACACTGATCCCTTCTATGCCCATACTTTCCACAAGCAAAACAAACTAAGTGGAGACCCTCATATCCAACGTGGAAGATACGATCAGTAATACGGAATTTGGGCAAAAAGCCTTTCCTAATATCAACGTCGACACAAATTCTAGCAAACTTTGCTCTCTCTGTAATATCACCTTCACCAGAATCACAACTCCTGATAGAGTTCCTATCAATCTTTAATGTGCGACCAAAAATACTACCTATATTCCACAAATGATGAGAGGTATAGAATTCAATAGGAAGTCCTGGAATACGAATCCAAACTGCCAGCTTTCTGATCTCATCATCATAAGGATTAAAAAATGGACGCCACCGTTGAACTACCAAATAATGATCAGCTATGATCCAAGGAACATCCTCCAAAACATGAGAGTAATAATTCTTATTGGAAAATCGGAACAAAAAGTAGTCATTCTCCAGACCAATGAACTCATATGTGCTTGAGATATTCCACATTCTCAGTAAACGATTGAGTAAGAATCTAACTCCAACTTTCTTCCCCAGAAGTTTAACAATCACTGCCTGTCTCCAAGGTCTGCAACCTTCTAAATGCAAGGCTTTTGGAAAAGAGTACGTTGGGCAAAGAGGATCCTCATCACCATCAACCATAACAAAGACCTCATCCTCTTCTTCTTCGTCCTCTTCCTTACGTAGTTTTTCTACCCAATCTTCCGCATCGCTATCAGCAACATGGGGTCCTCAATTAAAACCAAGAAGAGAATATTTATATGACACCAACTTCCTGTTAGATGAATCACCTGACTCCTCTTTCTTTTTTTCCCCCGTTGCTAGTCACATTCACCTGGATATCCTCCTCTGCCATGTGATCATCCATAGGTTGATCTTCCATAGCAGGGCCTTTAGGTTTTTTTGTGCTTCGATGGAGAAGATCTTCCTCCTCCGCCGTAGCATCTCTCGCCTCCTTACCGGTTTCTCTCTCTTCACTCATCTCTTTGTGTGTCCCTATCATGATAGGGATTCGATCTCTAGTTGTGTGTATGAAAAATACTTTGTTAATAGAGACAAAACTCACTTTGGTGATCCATATGCTCGAAAGAATTAATCTTCAACTATTGGCTGAGGAATACGAGACTAAAAAAAAAGTATGTCACATAATATAATACATATATAAAAGTCTGAAAGCGAAATAATGTGAGAACATATTATCACGAGGTAAGTTAAAATGGAAAATTGTGTAGAATTTATATTTAAGATAATTTAACAGTAAATGTTGCAAATAGATATTATCTTGTGGCAAATTAAAACTCCAACATGTGCAAAATTAAAATTTTTATTATTGATTGAAATTTTATAATGTATTTTTATTATTGATTTTTAATAATTGCTCTCTCAATCATTATATATATGAATTGATTAATTAATCAACATGTTCTTTTAGTATATGTTATTTTCCTTGATGGATTTCACAAATTTAAAATACATATCTCACTTAATTTTTTATGTAATTATCACAGATGGATATTATATATATAATTATATTTATAAAGAAAAACATTTATATATAATTTTTTTGGTAAACTATAATTTTATTTATTGATGATAGAAATTTAAATCATAATTTATTTAAATTTATATAATATTTTAAGTTTTTTTTTTAATTTGAAATATTTTTAAAGTTACAAATTTATACTCAATAATAATTATTATAATAATAGTAATGATTATTGGTTCTTTTATTTATAATTTTTTGAATAAATCACATGTTTGCTTTACAAGAGATAATCATATTCAAGCTGCAACATCCACATTATTGATACTTTCATAAAACTAGTTTTTCGGGATTTTTTAATGAAAATATTTTTCTTATGTTGTTGGGGATAAGTTAGGCAAAAAAATTTATTTATTGTAATTTAATTAAATAATTACGCATTTATTGCAGTTTGGGGAGTATTTACAGATCTATTGCACAATGTGACGCCTTTTTTGGGCGTCACATGTGACGCCTCATTTAGGCGTCTCTCACCAAGGGAAGACGCCCCAATGGGGCGTCTCTCATGAGGTGTTGACACGTGTCATTTCTCTCTCCAAAAAAATAATAATTTAATCATAAAACTTCTGAAGGCCATAATTTTTGACTCGGGTATCCAATTCAGGTAATTCTTTTTTTGATTCCACATAACTTTTCGAGATCTACGTAATGACATCTCATTTGATATATTTTATTTCTCACAAACATAATTTAAATTTGCAAGAATGGTACTATACGAGCGTTTAAACCTAAAAGTCTCTTAGTTCTTTCCGAATCAACACCAAAACCAAGTGTTTGAAAAAAAAATAGTGTACAATGTTATTGAACCGAAATTCGTATTGTGTATCATTTGGTTGATTTTTCGTATCTTGAATCATACGGTATCATAAGTTACATCCTTCTGTTTTATGACTTTTTTTCTTTCAAGCCATTTAAATTATAGCTTTTGAATGGTTTTCAAAAATAAAATCCTTCTTACTTAGATATTTATAATATTTATTTAATTATTTTTTTATTATACAGATTTTTCAAATTGATTTTTGAGTTTAAGTCACAAATCAAATCTTTATTTTGTTTTCCTTATTAATGATAATTTTTTAGATTTTTTTAAATTTAAATCACAAACCAAAACTTTATTTATTTTTTATATTAAAAATTAAAAAAATGTGATTTTTTTTAAATTTAAATCACAAACTAAATCTTTATTTTTTTTTATTAAATCACAAATCTAGTACTCAGAGGCTTGTGGATTTAAACGCTTTTATAATACCATTCTTGCAAATTTAAATTATGTTTGTGAGAAATAAAATATATCAAATGGGATGTCATTGTGTAGATCTCGAAAAGTTATGTGGAATCAAAAAAAAAATTACCTGAATTGGATTATTTTTTTATATTAAATCACAAATCTAGTACTCAGAGGCTTGTGGATTTAAACGCTCTTATAATACCATTCTTGTAAATTTAAATTATGTTTGTGAGAAATAAAATATATCAAATGAGATGTCATTGCGTAGATCTCAAAAAGTTATGTGGAATCAAAAAAAGAATTACCTGAATTGGATACCCGAGTCAAAAGTTATGGCCTTCATAAGTTTTATGATTAAATTATTATTTTTTTGGAGAGAGAAGTGACACGTGTCAACACCTCATGAGAGACGCCCCATTGGGGCGTCTTCCCTTGGTGAGAGACGCCTAAATGAGGCGTCACATGTGACGCCCAAAAAAAGCGTCACATTGTGCAATAGATCCGTAATTATTTCCAAAACTGCAATAAATATGTAATTATTTAATTAAAATGCAATAAATAAATTTTTTTGCCGGATAAGTTATTTTATGTTAGTGTAATAAAATCACGAGAGAGACTCACAAATAATTACAGAGAAAAAAAAAATAGAGATGAGATCCACCTTTGTTATATATATATATGTAGAAATTTGATTTATCTCATGTTGAAGGAGATAAATAACTATTTTTTAATTATCATATGCAGCCGAGAAGCGTATAATTATGAGAATATGCAAACCTGCTAAAAGATCTGCTAACTGAAATAGGAAATCCAGATGAAGATCACGACTCACGAGAGTGTAATTTGTCAGAGCAGAAAAAGAGGAAAGCACATGAAAATGAAGGGCATGAAGGGCTGAAGGCCTGCAGAATCAATCATAGGTGGTTCTTTCACGTGGCATGAAGGGCTGAAGGCCGTATGAGTATTGTTGTTACATGCTGATTGGTGGAATCTCCCAGCAAGAAAATTTTCAAGGCACCCAAATTATTCAGTATAAAATTGCGAATATGTGATGTTTAGGGTTGTTTAATTTACGCGACAAATTATTATATAGTATTGACGAAATGCGCATCATAAACTTTATTTTAATTTTTAAATTCATTAGTTAATTTTCTTATTTTAAACTTGTCTTGTAATTTATTTAAATGATATCAGATTTTTCTTGTGCTTAACTCTGTTTTAACCACTAACAGAGTGATCTTACATGCGCTTATGTAGCATAAACGTCATTAGATATATATTAGGTGTCGCTGAAATACAAAACGTCATTATTTAGGATTTGTTGAAGTTGAAAAAAAAGAAAAGAAGGAGAAAATCCAATGGCTGGAACTGACTGTGAACCCAATCTAGTTATATTGACCAAGATTTTAGAAATCAGAATAGATAAAAGAGTAGACAATAGTGAGAGAAGGTCAAGTTGCTTCACCTCAACATAAGACGAGACTTCACTGGTAATGTCGAAGACTGTTAGTAATGTTGAAGGCCTCTCATGAATTCTAAAGGTACTTATTGATAAATTGAAAACGAAGGGTGGTTAGAGCTTTTCAAATTGATGTATGACAGACTCAAAATCACAATTCCCTTCTCATCAACTTTACCCTCTTCGTACAATTAAAAAATCAACAACTCCCACCTTTTTGGAACACAGGACATGGATTAGTTAAACATATATAGTTTTCACAAAATTAAGATGGAATTATATATGAAAAACCCATTAATTAGTTGGAGAAATATTCGATAGTTGCTGCAGTCCCACAATCTCGTGCCTAGATTTACACGTGTATTTAGGGTGTGTATGACAATCATTATGTTCTCTGACACTATTTCTGAAAATAAACAATTCTTTTTTATTTCTGTGCCTTAAAACAGTTTCTAAAAAAAATTATATTTGATAACATATTTTATTTTTATTCCGAGAATGAGAATTGTGTTTGATAACACAACAAATAATAAAATAAAAAATCATTCCTATTAAACATACAAAAAAATTTGGATCGTCACTTTTCTTTTCATATGATATGGTGATGGTAGCGGTGGTAGTGATGGTGGCGGCGACGGTAGTAGCGTGATGATGGTGGTGCTGTGGTGATAGTGACTGACGGTGGCGTGGTAGTGGTAGTAGTGGTGGTGGTGATAATGGTAGTGATGATGGTGGTGGTGGTGGCGTGGTGATGATAATGGTGGTGGTGACGGCAGTGACGACGACAATGATGACAATAGTGGTGATAGAGGCATGGTGGCGGGACGATGGTGATGGTGATGATAGTAGCGGTGGCATCATCGTGGTGGTGGTGGTGACGACAGCGGTGATGGTACGACGACGATGGTCATATCAAGATAGTGATGATGATAGTGGTGGAGAGTGATTGAGAGAAACAATTGTTTCTCATTTTGTGTCTGAAAACAAAAAAACAGAAAAAATTTTATTCTTTTTTCCATTTTCCAGCATATAAATTGAACCGGTTCATTCTCAAGAACAAAAATATTATTTCTATCTATTTCTGTTTCCAGGAACAAAAATTGAAAAAAAAGTAATTGGAAAGATTATCATATACACCCTTAATGCGATCATTGACGACCTTGTTTCTCCAGAATGGCAATATGAAATTGAATTGCATGTGATCTCCGGAAAAATAAAATAAAATCTAACTGTATGCAGTGATAGATCTAGCGCTATTTCACTTAAGGGTGAAATATAATATTGTAACGGAGATAGTGAAGCAAAGATATAAACATAAGCTCAACAAAGAGAGTCACCGTAAATAATAAGTTTTATGTAGGTGTTGATAATTAGGGTTGGCAAAAATGAGTCAATCTATTAGGTTGGCTCGTAATCCGTAAAAAATGAGAAGAGTTGGGTTGGCAAAAATGAGCTGTCAACTCGACTCGAGCCAGCTCGAAAAAAAACGAGTCAATCCGAGGGTCAAACGAACTAGCTCATGGGTTGAGTTTTTTTTTTTATAAAAAATACAAAATATAATATACAAAAATGGACAAAACTCACGCACGTTGTCATCGTCTTTCTTCCTTCTCTAAACCTAAGTCCCTAATCTTCTCACATCGCTGCTATTTTTATATTATTAAGCTTTGTTGGCTCTGTTCGGTTGAAATATCTTACCCACTTGGTAGCAAGTGGTTCTGATTATTTCTTGATGTTGGTGTAAAGAAGAAAATTCGAAACTAGAACATTTTGCTTTTACTTCTCATTATGTAACTTTCTATTTTGCTTTTTGTATAAACTATTATGTAAGACAATTGTATTGTTTAAGCTGATGGAATGGAAGTTGCATAGCTGATGCATTAATACTTCAGGTTCATTTAAATAGGCTGAAAATGAGCCAACTCACGAGCCATTTTTGAGCCAACCCTCGAGCCTACCCTAACCCGACTCGGGTCGGGTTGGGTTGAATTTTCTAACTCATTTTTTTTGGGTTATATGCGGGTTGGACCAGGTTGAGTCGGGTTGGCCCATTTTGCCAACCCTACTTATAATCAATAGGAGAGTGTAGAGCACGTTGTCTCTTTGGATGAATTCCGCTAACTTAACACTTACGAGAATAAATATGTAACAAGTGATCCTCAGTAATAATAAGAGGTATTTATAAGTGGAGAAAATTTTTGAATGACGAGTTACAAAGAGTCGTAACCTTTATATCGTTATCCGTCCCACTAGGTGTGAGTGAGACAAGCATCCTCACGTGTTGCATAAGGTGCGTGTGCAATGAAATGAGATTAATATGATGAGGTCATATTTGTCTTATTTTATGGATGCATGGTATGATTTCTTAAATATGTCTTAGAGGTTAGCCCAAAAAATAACCTTGTGTGGCCAGCCCAAAAAATGTTTCTGTTTTTATTATAGACTTTTTTTTTGTCACACTTACATAAAAGTGAATGGATTTCACAAATATTTTATCTATTTTCTCTTTATAATAGGACTCATTCACTTTTATATGAATATGATGGAAAAAATTATAAACAAAAATAGAAACATTAAACTTATTTATTTATGGGAAAATATTTTCTCCTTTTAAAAGAGAAATTTTTTCTCATACTAGTAACTCATATTATAAGTAGGGTCTACAAAATAGTGGAGAAAAAAAAAAGTTAAGGTGGGACCCACTTATACTATAAATCACTAGTAGAAGAAAAAATTTCTCTTTTAAAAGGAGAAAATATTTTCCCTTTATTTATAGGGTAATGTTATACTTACAACCTATTTTCGTTTACAACTTTTTATAATCATATCTTAACCGTTGATTTCCGTCAATCAACAGTTAAGATTTTTGCAAATCAAATTTGTTGATTAATTATTAATTCACAATAAATAACAATCATTGATTGACGAAAATCAATAATTAATACATAATTGCAAGATATTATAAATAAAAATACGTTATAAATATAACATTCCGCTTGTTTATATTTGACAAAATGGTACCAAAGGAATTACCAAAAAAAAAAAAAATTGGTACCAAAGGAGAAAAAGAATGCAACGGTAGGATGATGGAGTTTGAACACGGAGAACGAGGAACGCTTACTTTTAAATGAGGATTAAAACAGTCAGAGTACAACGACACATTTTAAAATCGAAATAAATAAATAAAAAAGCATTTTCCATGTGATATGAGACAAAAATGTCTAAGTTGCTATGTAAAATAAATTTAACGTCGTAATTGCCATATAGGAGCCATTTGAGATCGTTCAGTTAGTGCCATAAACAAAACTGTTTTGATGTGAACGGTGTTAAGAAATTCAAGAAATTAACTTTAATTGAGGATAAATTTAGAACGAAAAAAGTTAGAGAACGAATTTGAGAATTAATATAGAGGTAGAGAACGAAAGATTTTTTTTTACCTATATGATTAATAAACAACTTACGTATAATCATTTTATATTAGATAATTATTTCAATTTTTGTGTTACACATTTATTTTACACTCAATATAATTTTTTAATTAGTTTATCTAATTTGTGAGAAATTAATTTATACAGGAATATCTTTATTTATGTTAGTTATAGTTTGATTAAGTTTAAAATTTGTTTTTAAATTAAATTACTTTTTTGGGTTTATAAATTTTAAACTAAATCAAATGTAAATTATCAATGGAAAAAAATATGTGTCATTTTAAAGGATGTAAAATTATGTCATTTTAAGTGAGAGAAAGAGATAAATTATAGAGGAGAGAGTGGACAAAAAAATAAAGGTGTGGATCACACATCTTTGTGAGAGTGAAATGACACAGGTTGGATCATTTAAAAGGATAAACACTTTTTTCATTTTCAATTTTGTTTAGTTTTAAAACTATGATTTATTAGTATTATAAGATTCTGTAATATGTTAAAATAAAAAATATTGTTAAATATGAACATTAAGGTAAAATATGATTAATTATAAAATACTACCATTTTTTTCGGTAAATTAAAATACTACCATTTTGATGGACGTTGTGTGTGTCTCTCATTTTGCATTCTTTATTTTTATTTAAGATTAAAAAAATACAAGTTCAGTGAAGAGTCTATTATAATATGAAGTTTCATAAAACAAAAATAAATTTTTTTAATAACATTGTGAGATGCTAAGAAATGTTAAAAAGCAATTACAACTGCTTACCCAAAAAAAAAGCAATTACAACTATAAAATAAGGTAAAAATATTTGTCATTTTAAATATCATAAAGTTATGTCATTTTAAGAGACAGATGATATTTATTTCTTGTGTTTATCTCTCTCTTATAATGACATAACTTATGTCATTTAAAATGACAAACATCAAACCCATAAAATAAAATATATTTACAATTTTATCATTTTTCATAATGATATTTTATGAAATTGTGGCCAAACGAAGTAATATCTTTAAAATGGACAAAGGTTATGTAAATGTATACTCGTAAATACGTATATATACAACTAGCTAGCTAGGTTTAGTTGATAGAGTTTAATTGAATTTTGAAATGTGTAATTAAATTATACAATAAATAAAGCACAATAATTAAATAAATTTGGAATTTAATTAATGGTTTAATGTTTTTCATGTTATAAGAGATAAAATTATCTCTATATAAATGTGTAGGGTTTATGTTTTCTTTTCATCTCTTTTTTACTCACACGGGCTCTACATACTTTTACGTGTGTAGAAAATAATTTTTTTTTTTTTTTTGATAACAGGTAGAAAATAATTTTATCTCCTACAACATAAGAAAGATTAACCCTTAATTAATTGACCTTACAAAACTCGATATACAGAATTGGAAAAAAGGTTTGTCCTTTTAAAGAACACAAGTTGTATATTTTAATTTTTAACACTATCTATTACGGATAATACATAGTTATATACAAGTTGGAAAGAGAAAAAAAAATAACTTTTCATATTATAGTTATGTACTACCCGTACATAATGTAAAAAATTAAAAGGACACAATTTGTATCCTTTCAAATAACACACGTGATCCTACAAAATTAATGCTGAAAATGTTATATAAATATCAGTACTTGTATTTCCAAAGGAATATGGCAGTTCAGCGTAAGCATCCACGTGGAATGCTCTTCTCGGTGCATGCATCTGCAAAATACATGATAAGGAATTGTGAACATTTGCATCCTCAGAGTTTGAATATTTGATTTATTGGAGAAATACTTAAGGATGTGTTTGAAAAAAGGGACAAAGACTGATTAAAGTAAGATAAAGGATCAGAGTCTGGTGGTGGTGGTGCTAGTGATCAGTGCCGTAGTATTGCAGAGATGAGGAATAAAGAGAGTCGTTGGAGAATAATGGTAATTGATGATGGTGGTGCTCATGTTAGTGGGGACAAATGACTCAAAATCAGAGTCTTTTCATAGGTGCCACCAAACCCATCCAAAATGCGCTGACACGCACAAGGAATACATCTGCGATTCCAAAACAGTAATGGACAACCTTGGTTACGTACGTGTTGATACTTGATACCATTTGTGTTCCAACGATCGATGATTTCCTCTTTTCTAGTAGTGTAGTGTGATGAAGAATCGGAAAATATCATACTATATATGTTTTAACAATTTGAGAGTATTATATAACCCCAAATTTTAGTATGAATTTTTTTTTTTAACTTTTTCTTCTTGACTTTATCTAAGAGACCAAGATATGTTAATGAGTTTTTTCAAACATTAACTTATTTTAACATGCCATCGGGGTTAGGATTGGTTCATCTAGAGGACTTTCCCCTTAATTACTATAGGACTTAATTTCAAACTTCCATGATAGATTATTTGTCATCGTACTATATATATAAATTCTTGATTTATCTTAATCTTAAAATGAGGGGAGATCTCCAAAACTTTTTATCCACAGTTTTTGCTTAGAGTAGGTACTCTTTTTGGTCCCTAACAAAAAATACAGTCCCCACTTTAGTCTCTTACAAAAATAAATTAGTCAGTTAGTCCCTAATAAATTTAAAGTGGACCCATTTTAGTCCTTTTGAGAGACTAATATGGGTCTTTTTTGAATTTGTGAGGGACCACGATTACAACTAAATGGGTCCACTTTGAATTTGTTAGGGAATAACTGACTAATTTTTTTTTTGTAAGGGACTAAAGTGGAGACCGTGTTTTTTGTTAGGGACTAAAAATAGTATTTACTCTTTTGCATAATATAATCAGAAGTAAACAAATATTAAAGTGTAGTGTTTAATTCAAGGAATAATTAGATCCGTGGAAGCATGTAAAATCTTATTATGGTTTGGAATGCTAACAAATTAATTATTATAGTTCATCAACATAAGAATATATCTATTGTGGCATAAACATATAGAATAGCCTTGTCTAATGTTGAATCTCCTCACTCTGAACGACTATGGATGAATCTTCTCATACTACAGGATGGTGAGGATCTTCCATAATATGACTCAAGAATGAAGAGAAAGGTGTGTAGGCACTATCTCTTATTTCCGAGCGCATGACGACTTTAAGTTATTAAAGTGGGTATTTATAGGGATCAAACGTAACCCTAGGTCTACTTCGGCACTTCTCATATATATTAAAGCTCAAAAGGCTTTTAAGTAATAAGAGCATAACTCAACAATCTCCCACTTGTTTTTAATCGAGTACAAACTTGAATCAAAAGTCAAAGATCATGTAACTCACTAATCATTATCTTCTAAAAAATTTCTCACCTTTTTTCTCTAGCCACAGCCTAGGGATCTATCATTTATTATTAATCAAGGCTCCTTATGATTAATAAATTATCATCTAATTTGGTGTTATCTCACTAAAAGCCTGAAGTTGAAATATCAGATTAATAATAATACTAACATGAATATGTATTTCTTTTTTGTAAAATATTGGTAATTGATTGATGAATTTTCTATCAACCAGTCAATGATTTATTGTTTTTATTTTAATTGTTTCTCTAATGGATCATATATGTTGGCCAACATTTTTAGTATCCAAGTACCCCAAATATTTCATACAAATTCCATATTATTTCATAAATAACTCGCATTCCTAAAATACCAAGTCATTGACCATTAATGAATTGGGTCTCACTCTCATTGATAAGTTAAAGAATGATGACGCTACCCAATTATAATAAACTTAGGATTAAGCATAATATCATGACTATTATTAACTAGAGATTTGATACCTTATGACAGAAACTCAACCTTAATAAAATCTGTCATTGACCATTTCAATGTGAATGTAATTTCACACCAATATTTTATAATAATCAAGATAAATCATTTCATAAAATATTGCAGCATAAATAAAGCGCAAAACTTTATTCAACAATTGTGAACCTATTCATTAATTGTGAAATTTGTGAACCTATTCACTAAATTGTGAAATATTATGATCATGTCCTCCATGAACGTATCAAAATGATCATATACTCCACAATTAATCCATACATTTATGTTTGTAAACTCTTTGCACATTAGTGATGAACATTACCTCAGGAATATATTAATATCAGAAAAATCACATTAATTGTTATAATGTCTTGCTCAAAAGGAAAAAAAATAAAAATTTATGCCCACTTATCTAAGTCTAAAGCAAGTCTAGGACACTACTAAGACTCAAAGATATTACATGCCTCTTGAATACACATTCACGCAAATTCTTGGTGAAAGGGTCTACAAGGTTTTCCTATGAAAGTGTCTTAGTTATCATTATGCCTCTCGTCCCAATAATATCTTGAATCAAGTGGCACTTCATTTTTATGTATTTCTGTCTTTTGCGGCACCTGCATTTTTTGGATTGTGCTACGACCTCACTATTTTCACAGTAAAAGAGTGATAGGCAAATGGCCTCCTTTGCTGCTTCAAACGTAGCTACATACTTTGCCTTTGTGATAGAGTCAACCACACACGTTTATTTGACACTCCTCCAACAAATGGCCCTACCCATGAAGAGTAAACACATTGCTTGATATTGAATTTCTTAAGTCAATGTCCCATTGGAAAACTGAGTCTATGGCTTTAGATTTTTCATATATGCTATGATTTGTCACGAATTGGCCGAAACAAGTGTGGTATCCTTCTTTTTGGAATCTTTTTGGTCTTTTTTCAAAACAATTATGTAATAGAACTTAAAATAATAAAATTTGGAATAAAATCAAGGAGAAAACGTAATAATAAAGGATTAGCTCCTTTATTATAACCCGAAAAAAATACATACAAAGTTTTGGATTAAAGCCCAAAAAACCTGAATTAAAGCAATACTTTTTATTAAAAGAATTATAAAATAATATACAATTGATGCAACAAAACACAATAGAATCTTAGGTGTTATGTATCATGAAGCAAAATAATTAATAAAAAAAAAAATTAGATTCACATACAAATGCACAACCCGACTTTTTGATGCCAATTAATGGAATAACTAGAATAATCATCTCAGTTCATAAACACAAAGGGTATACCTCTTATGGCAATGTGTGTAGAATACCCTTGTTTGACGTTGAGTCTCCTCGCTCTAGACTCGTAGGCTGCAACCACGAGATGGTGAGATCTTTCAAACTATGACTCAGGATGGAAAAGAGATATGTGTGGGCACTATCTCTTATTTCAAAAAGTATTACACCTTAAGTGACAACAGCATAACCCAACATTAATAACTCCTTCATCCAAATTCTTGTATCCATAATTTTATAGAACAATAAGTTAATTGAGTAAACTCCTATATCCTGAAAAGACTCTTAGGATATAAATTTTAAATTTAAAAATTATTACCTTAATTTGGTCATCAAATGTTTTATTTTGTTTTAACATTAAAATATTTTTTGGTTTACTCCAAAAAAAATTGGATTATTAATTGATGATATTTTTTTAAATTTTATAAAGTAAAACTATGCTATAAAATTGAAACTGATCATCTTTGTCATTTTTTTAAAAGGTGGAATAAATTATTCTCTCTCTCTCTCTCCCACAAACAAAGAGAAAAAGAGACTAGCCACGACCAAAGAACAGCCAAAAGTATTCTTTGAAATAGAATATCAGGACAAACATGACTTAAGAGGTCCGAATAGAAACAGCAACGAGCTAGCAATGTTCCAGACTCTATATTGTTTGTGGTAAATAAAACTGACTTCGTGAGTTGACTTGCTGTACTCGAATTGTTACACTGTATGGTACTCTCTCATTGAGTCAAAATGCAATGATCTTTAGGAGGTTCTTCCCATGTGATAATTAAGCAGACGAGAAAATCTGAGGTTAACTAAAATAACAAGTAATTACACCAATGGCAATATTCCGTGTAACCTCAAATCAAAAGATTGGAAAATGCATGTGCAAATATGAGTTTTCCAAATTGAGGTTAAATATAAAAGATTGTAAACAATTTTTTGACAAAAAAATAAAGATAAAGCAACCAGACTATAGCAACCAATAATAAATATTAATTCAAGTGATAAGGAATTTATTATCGTTACATATCAAATTGTAATATGACAACCAATTATTGATTCAAGTGGTAATGAGTTAATTTATTCTTTTAATTAATTAGAGGTTTTGAGTTCGAATATTCGTTAATATTGGAATTATTACGTGTAACTGAAATTCTGATAAAAATCAAAATTTAACTGTGAATCTATTTATTTTTTTTTAAAATGTAATTTAATTTACCAAAAAATGCGTACCCGTCTCGAAATGTGCCCCTGGCGCGGAGTTTAAAGAAACTTTGAAAGTTGACCAAGACTATGATTGATAATGGTGAGTACGCTTCCTCTTATTAAAACGAACTAACATGCAAAGCATAATCTAAACAAATAGAACCATGCCATGACCACCCAGTCTACAGACAAGTCCAAAAATTGTCTGACAATATTTAGATTTTTTGGCAGCTAAAAACATATAAACAATATCTACCCTACCACAAACCATTCCATTTATGAGAAAATCAGGAAATGAAAGAAATGGACATATAGGTTGTTATGCATGTATAGCTTTCTACAAATAGATGGTGTACAAAAGATACAAGCTGTAAATCACGAATTGGGAAAAGGAAAGGAGCCACGATGCTCACCTGCACAGCCACCACCCCACCTATTCTCTTATATAATAAGGTACGTACGGCGTTAATAGGCTAAAAAGCGTTCTTTTCATACGCATGCGCTCATCACTTGTCTAATATGGTGAGGGCAATGGGATAAGATAAAAGAAAAAGGGGAAGTCACTTGTCTGTTTTACCATTCCTAAAGTCATTTGTCTTTAGGGTCTCCCTTAACAAATTCTTTAATAATAATGTTAAGTAATACATTATTTGATATAGATCTTTAATATACTTTTTATTATTAGGTGATTTTATGTGATTTTATTAAATATGGGGAGGTTTGGTAGAGGAATTTTATTTTATTGCCTAGGAAAGTGGAGATGGAAGTCAAAGGAGACCATGTTTGATAAGGGTTTCGAACAAATTTGCCTAAGAAACTTATTTGCATGGGAATGTGATTTGTGTGTGAAATTAAAGGCAGAATACCACATGAAAATACCATTCAGGGGGTGGTATTCTAATTTTGCTGGCAAACCAAAAATTTGGGAGTGAATATATGGACAAAAATATCCCTCAAATTGGGTGCGAAAATGTGGACAAAAAAAATCTCAAGGGTTATTTTCATAATTTCAATCCATTTTTTTAGTAATATTTTATCTTCAACCAAACATAGACTCAAGAAACTTAAATCATTTTTCCTGATAATATTTCGGCCTAATAAACAATTTTTTTGAACTTTATCAGAAAATTTATTTTCCTACCATATTTCCAGTAATTGTGATTCTCTGATAAAATATTTTTTCTCTTCTACCAAATATCTCCTAAATTCGTTATCATTTAGTGAAATCTAAATAAAATTTATCAATAATAAAAATATGTTAAACAATGCACTACTAATACTCAATCAAATTCTAATAAATGATGTCTAAAAACTAGTTTTACGGTTAATTTACATGTGATAATGTTGCTATAGGAGCATATAAGTAGGACCTTCAAAGCATGGACACCGCGTTTGAAAAAAAATTTGCCACGGACACCCTCCGACACACGTCTGACACGCACGCGGTCAACGCTAGGATACGCTCGGACACGTTTTTTTTTTTAAAATCTTAATTTTATTTTGTTAACTAAATATAAAAGAAATAATGTATAAATTAATTTTTTTCTGTTATGAAATTTGATATGAAAATTTAACAAAGTACGAAAAATTATTTATATTTATGTTATGAAATTTAAATATTTGATTGGTTATATGACTTCTTATGGACTCTTATATGTATTAAATATAAATTATATTATATATTAAAAATTTTATTTAATATCAAAACATGTCCCAATTAGTCAAAATATAATATTTTTTAAAATTAACGTATCGACGTATCGTGTCCCGTGTTTTTTGTCCGTGTCCGTGCATCATTGAGTAGGACTAAAATAACCAAAGATTTGCATCGCTGCATAAGTGGTTTTTGGGAGTTATATGGAGAGACAAAAAAACGGACATTACTTTTTCTCCTAAAAGGAAAGTAATGTTTCCGGTCCCGCCTTTTTTTTTTTTTTTCAGGAATTCTAAGTTATTGGAGATAGTTATTTTTTACATTAAACACATAATATGGTGGAGTCCACCACCTATTAAAAAAAATAGTGGCACAATTTTTTATGTGAAAACAACATGAGATAATTATTTTTCTAAAAAAAAAAAGTGGTGCAAAAATCAATATGAGGAGAGCAGAAGAAAACTATCACATGTCACATAGAAAATGATTTCCGAATAAAAAAAATATCTCATTGATTTAAATGTGAGTTATAACTTACTCCATTTAAAAAAGAGTCAGGTTATCACGATGAAACATACAAAATCTCATTGATTTAAAGGTGAGTTCTAACTTACTCAACTTAAAAGAAAGTTAAGTTATCATGAACACAATTCCTAATACATTTTCATTCATGTATCTCAAAACAGACAAAAAATAAGGAAATGCACTCTGAGATCTCATTCTCAATTGATGAGTTTGAAGGAATGCGAGAAAAGTAGGAAAAGAAACTGTTTTCAATGTGCCGGGCCGGAGAAAAAGGCAGGACTTTATTTGGGCTGACACGGCCCACATTATATTTGCTCCTTTTTAAGTTTAGAGGCCCATTTTTAAATAAAAAAAATTAATACTTAGTACTTTTTTTTAATCTTGCTAAATCATTTGGTTTAATATTGTTGATTTTCTTTCCTTTTCCTCCTTTTAAATTCTAGTGGTTAGCAGGATATAATAGTGGGGAAAATTCTACCCGCGCCATAATCTGTAAGGCACACATGACCCACCTTGCTGGGATAGAAGTGCCAATATTAGCTCACCAAAAAAAAAAAAAGAACGTAGGGAGAGATTCAAAAGAAAATGAAGATATATATTCTATAAGGATACATAATTATATATCTTTTTAAATTACTGTAATTTTTTCTATTTAAATACGAATATAATGCATTAAGAAATTAAGATTAAGTAAATATGTGGGCTAATTAAGTAATTTTTTTCAAATCGCAACTAGTCGCGAAGCAATAAATCAATTATAATGTCTCAAAAAAATATATATATATATTTGAGAGATATTATACTTACAACTTTTTTTTTTCTTATAACCAATTTTATGGTTATTGGATCAATATTAAATCAATGACTATCATTTATTATTATTCTATAACCGTTGATTTGATTTTGATCCAACAACCATAAAAGTGGTTATAAGAAGAAGAAAAAGTTGTAAGTATAAACTCCTTTTTAGCATTTATTGCGAATTAATAATTAATTAATGAGTTTGATTTGAAAAATGATAACCGTTGATTGGCGGAAATCAACGATTAAGATGTGGTCGTAACATTGTGCGTAACATTATTTGTGTGTCACAATATCCTATCCCCATATAAAATAGCATTGATTCATGAATAATTAATATCCTAATTCTTATTTATTAAATTTTTTAGGTTTAAAAATAATATTTAATATTAATTTGGTGTTTCTCTTGTCGTAATTATCTCCTGTCGTTCAAAATAATATCTTTTTGGGGTTTGAAAAAAAAACGCAGAATATGATAAGAGAAAAGTAAAATTCTTAAAATTCTTTGTATTTTTTTTTAATTCTTAAAACATCTTGTATAAGGGATAAATTTCATCTCATTTGATAGGAGAAATATTTTTTCATTTAATATTTAGAGGTGTAATATTTTTATTCTTTTCTTTTTTTAAAAAATTAGAATAAGATAATTCACGCCTTATGAAAAGTTAGGGAAATTTACAAATTCATAGAGGGTTTATAGTAGAATTAGAAATTGCCAAAAAAGAAGAAGAAAGCTTCCCTTTTTCTCATGTTACTAGAAAAAAAGTTATCTTAAGTCACCCATTATAATTATGTACTATGGGAAGTACATAGTTATAATATTAAAATTATTTTTCTATCTCTCTTCCGAGTATATAATTATAATAAGTGACATAAGATAACTTTTTTTCTAGCAACATAAGAGTATGATTTTCCAAAAACAAAATCTTAAAATTGAATACAAACCACGACTAACTTAGATGAAATTTCTCTACAAACTTGTGTATGTTGTAAAATATATGGATCACCTTTCGTCTTTCATATGTCTTATGATATGTGGATGACCATTTAATTTCCTATGACTTTTGATATACTATGTAATCACTACACTAGTGGTGTATTGAAGTGTATTTAGTCCCTTATTCATATATAGAGTCCTATGTAAGGACATGACTCCTATAGGAATTGAGAATAATAAATCTACCATTTTGTCTTCTCTACTCTTCTTTGTCTTCTCTTTTATTTCTCTCACTTGTCTTGTAACATGTATCTCTCTCATCTCTCCCTTTTGATTTTATAAAACATTATCAACACGATAACCTCTCCCATATCAAACTAAGGTTGATAGATCCACATAAGAAAGAGAATTTTTTTTGTCTGCAAGGTGAAAATTCTTTAACACTTTCTAATTCATCTTCTTCTACCCATTCTCTCTTAATTTTTTCCGACTCCAGAAGTAGCAGTGAGTATATTCATTTGTTTATTCTTTTATCAAATTTTCATTCATTCTTCTTCTACCAATTCTCATTTTTATTTATTTATGCACCTGAAGTGCTATTGGATATTTGATAACATATATCATCCCACCTCTGCAGTTGTAGTGATAAAATAGTATTAGGTATTTGACAACATATATCCTCCTACTCTTGCAGAAGTAATGAGTGTTCAAAAAGGTTCTTATTTGGCATTTGACTGTCTATATACTCATGCTCCTGAAGTAGCTGTAAGTGTTTTGGTAATCCATATTATTAATTTAAGAATTTTTCATTATGTTATAATATTGAAAAGTCAAAATTTCATCTTAGAAGTGGGTGAAAATAATTAAAGTTTTAGACCTGTTGGTTCCAAACTATCTGAAGCAAATGTTGACTCTATGAAAGACTATAGTTATTTTGAGGACTGTGGGCATGACTATAATCCTTGAAGTGATAGAAAATATTACTTTGGGTCAAATCTTGACAAAAGAAAGAAGTCAAATGAAGATGGCTAATGAAATAAATGTGGTTAAATAAATAAAGGAAAAAATGATGAATCTCACGTCATTGAACAGAAGCCTAAAGCCATTTTGTAGGTTATTGCTCCTGACGTAGCAAATGCATAATTAAATTAATGTTCCTTATTATTTTATTTTATATTGATTTTATTCATTCCTCAATTTTTTTTTTAATTTTTTTATCTTATTTCTAGTAAAAAAATTTATCTTATTTCTAGTAAATTTTTTTATATTTCATTTATGGTGATTTTATTGTTGAATATTATTGATGAAACAAATTTTGTCTTATATTGAGTTTGTTAATTTTATTAACTTCCTCAAGAAGTTATATTTTATATATCTCAGAAGGATTACATAAAATCAATTATTTTTCTTGGTCATCATTCTTATGAATATCTATGGCATAGTTCCTGAAGAATTATAACTCTAGACCAAGATTGGAAAGATCTAACTTATTTGCTGGATAATTTGAAATAAAATTTCAAGAGAAATTATTTTTAATATTTTTTTTCTCTTGAATATATTCCAAGAGTAGTTATATCGATAAAAGAAAAGTCTCGTAAAGTTTGGTCAATGGGTTAAATCATATTCCCCGAAGTCAATATTCCAATTTAAAATTTTAGGCATGATAAAAATTATGATAATATTTGATGACATGATAAAAATTAGTTCTTTGTCATTTCTTGAAGTGAATGCAATACAATTACCTAATCGAGGATATGGTCGTGGGCATGTTTGCGAAAATATTTGCAATAGCTCTTGTTGAAAAATTCACAAAAATAAATTTTTTTTAGCATTTATATTTTTTAAAAGTTTTCGACGAAATTTATTTTCCATCGATAATTTTCGATGGAATCTGATTTCCGCCGAAAAATTCACAAATATAATTTCTTTTAATATTTATTTTTTCAAAAAAATTTGACGGAATCACTTTTTCGTCGAAAATTATCGACGAAAAGGTGATTTTGTCAAAAAATTTGGACAAAATACGATTTCGGTAAAAAATTTCGTCATTAATTTTAACAGAATTTTTCCAATTAAAATTAAGACTTTTCTAGTAGTGGATAGATCGAGTTGCAATATCTAACTTGAATAATTTGGTCATTGTCATTATTAGGATGAATACTATCTATGGTGTGCCTTTTTGGAATGTGGTAAAAGGATACCGAAGGGTTTTATGTCATTGCAAACTGAGGTCTTTGTCGTTCTTCTATTGTACTTCTTTATGTGAGTTGTATGTGAACACTAAGTTGTATGTGTAGTGTTAGATCATAGACTACACGATCTAACATTAGAAGCCTTTGTTTTCCAGCTTGGGGGTTGGTCCAACATCTTTAGTGATTTTGCTTAAGGTGATGCCAGCTTGGTTTAAAATGTGTTTTGATGCTCATATTTAGAGCGAGTTGTGGATGATAAGTCGGTTAGCCTAGTTGAAATATCACGAGGTATATATATATATGGGCTTATCATTTCTCAAGCTGTCGGAGATAAATTTATCTCCGACTGCTAAATCATAACCGTACAAAGATGGATCAATGGTGATAAAGGAAGAGAGAGAAAAGGAAAATCATAACCATTCAAAGGTGAATCAATACATATAAGGAAATAAATAATCAAAATGACGTAGTTTTGGGATGGCCGGAGATAAATTTATCTCAAGCAGCCGGAAAAATATTTTTCCCTATATATATATATATATATATATATATATATATATCTTTTAATTTAATTATAATTACTTTTAAAAAGAATATGATATGATTAAGAAAATAATATATATCATATTTTCATTAAAAAATAATACCAAAAACATTTAAAAAATAATAATTTTTGGCCATGATCGTAAACATAATCGTGCATTGGAAGCGCAAGTAAGGATATAGAATATAGATGTTATGCAAAATTAGGATAAATTTTAAAAATTATGAAATAATATATGGCTAGAAATAATATATAAAATTAATAGAATATTATTATAAAAATACCAGCACAAAATTAGAATAAAGACATTAATATTTTATAAGCCAATTTTAGTTATTGTAAACTTAATATAATATTATTATCAGAAAAATATTTCTACAGTTAATGCAGATAAGTTATCTGCATTTACTTTCAAAGCGACGTCGTTTTGGGATTGAAAGATTAAAAAATATAATTATAAAGACTATAATAACCCTGAAATAAATTAAAATTATAAAAATACCATAATTTCCACCCAAAATGATGTTATATTGGGTTTACTGTAGATAACTTATATGCAGTAACTGCAGAAAAAGCGAACCATATTACTATTTATCTAATCAGTATGATGTCTCATTTGCAATAGTACCACATTTTTTTTAAATAAATTTATAAATTAGGAACATCTAAAATATCTTAAAAATTTATAGTATAATACAAACAAATTAGTATTTCTCATATTGTAGGAAATAAGTTTATCTACTACAGAAACATAAAAGTGTGTAGGACTCATACTTTATCTTTCTCTCTCTTCTTCTTATATAAGCTTACATGGGTCCCACACACTTTTATGTGTATGTAAAAAGTTAAAATTTATCTCCAATAACATAAAAAAGAAGAGGTTACAGTTATAACCTCTTTTTCTCACTACTCTCATTACCAAATTTTAATTTTTGATTTTCGCGAATCTAACTGTTATAATTTATTGAAAATTAATAATTAATAAATAAGTATGATTCAATAAATTACAACCGTTAGATAGACGGAAATTAACGATTAAGATTTAGTAGTAAGAGGTAATAAGAAAAAGAAATAATAACTATAATCTCCCCAAATAAAAATATTAATCTCCAATACAAATGGCAACGCAGTAACTATTTTGAAATATCATATTTCTTTAAATTTATTCAGCTTAAATAAGTATTTATATGAGTAAAGTTTGTTTGATAAGTTTCGGTAAAAAATGCGGTGTGAAATATAAATCAAATTAAGCACTTTAAATAAGGCTTTTACATAAATTAGATTTTAAAATTTTGTTAAAGATAATTAATTAAAAATTATAAAAATAATTAAAAATAACATTGCATAGACTATTTTTAACTTTTCTTTCGAAACTTTTGAGTTAAAAAATAAGTTCAAAATTCAAGTTTCCCTATTTTATTTTATTTGAAATCTTTGTCTTAAAAGTTGTTTGAATAAATTCATGTGGATGATACCACTAGGGTTAGTCTAGTGGTGTGGAGTGTGTATAGTATAGGATGTTGTGTTCAATTTCTTGTAACCTCCAAAAAAAAAAAAATTCATGTGGATGATATCAAAACGCTTTATGAATACTTATTGCAATAAATAAGTATACATTAACGAGATTAACAGAACCGTCAAAATTCTCGTGACTACTGTTTTCAGCACTACACCAAAATCGGGATTTAACGGCGGTGTTTTTTAGATTTAGCGGCGGTTCAAACCGCCACTAAAAATATTGTGGCCAATTAAAAACCGACCTTAAAAATGGCGACGTTAAATAATTTAGCGACGGTTTGAAGCAACTGTCGGAATAACCGACGCCGAAATTAAAATCGACGTTAAATGTATGTAAACCGCCATTAATTATTAGAAAAAATAAATCACTTTATTTATAGCGGCGGTTTGGAACCGCCGCTAAATCCAGTAATTCATTTTTTTATATTTAATTAAATTTTTGGTGTGATTTCAAAAATTATAAAAAAAAATTTGTAAACATATATATTTTAAACAACCACTGAATTGTATAATTCGTTTAAATTACATAACTTAGACTCAAATTTTTGATTTCTTCATTGTTTATAAGCAAAATTGTCATTTTAACATTAAATATATAAAAAAAAACTATATACAATTATAAAATCAATTTAAAAAATTAAAAATTAATAGATCCAAATATATGACAAAAACAAAGTACATAACTCTTTTACAAACTAATCATAAAAGTAATCACAATGTAAATACAACTAAAATGTTTAAACATAAGTAATCTATTATGGCTGATGAGTAGCAGAATACGAAGAAGGTTGAGCACGGAAATGTTGCTCCGTTACCTGTATTAAAATTAAAAAAATAATAATTTTAGCACAAATACAAAAAAATAAAGAATAATTTATTCAAAAATAAGAAAATAAAGAATGGCCAATCAAAAGTAATTAGATCAACAATAACCTTAAGGAACTATGGACAAACCTCAATTGACCCAATAGTTGTGGTTTCAATTGCAGCAAGTGCCATAAATCCTTCCTGCCATAGACCTTCAAGAATAACCTGAACAAATTATAGAGTCAATAGACAGTGGGTGATCATAAATTGAAGAGTGAAACACTTTAATCAGTGTCATGAATCAAAATCAAATCACTTGAGAATTGAAAAAGTAAATAACAGCCAAGGCCAAAATAACAGTGGTTCAGATTTATTTAATTTATTAAGGGGGTGAGAAAAAAAGAAGAGAGAAACAATAAAAAAGTGATGGGGTTTTTGATGTTTATAACAACTAAAGGTGCACCCTTTTTCAGAGAACAAAATAGAAACACCCGTCCAATTCAAATTCTCATGTTTCGCAAGACAATTATAAAAAAGCAATATCATGGGAAAAAATATTACAAAAAAATGGACATGTGATTTATTACTAACATAGATAACAAAAAGAATTCTATTTATATTTCTAACATGTCATTTCACACCAGCAAAATTTTTAATTGCAACGGAACAATACACACAGGTCTACAACGTTAAAGAGTTATATAGAATTAGGTAGCTAAAATTACTTAAAATCACCTTTTCAGTCTGTGAGCTAATTCCAGTGGAAATACCTGGTCGTGTTCTTCCCAAAGTATTGTGTATGCTGCATCATTGAAAAGCTATGCCTTTTAAGAAGTTACAAAATGCAAGATTGTAAAATATGGTGAAATTAACTCATAATGTAAAGTCCGCATTAAGAAAAACCTGGGTTATCAATTCCACCGGGTCCCACCTTTGATGAGTTGGCCACTAACTTTTGCTCACTCCTTCAAACCTGTCAAATAATATAAATTGCATCACTTGTACGTCTTTTTGCACTTTAAAACAGAATATTTTTTATAATTAAAAGCTTACAACTCTTCATGGCAACAAGTATTTTCAGCATGAATTAACACAACGAAAGCACCATATTTTAAGCCCAACAAAACACCCCAAACTTAACTTCTACTCTCCCTCGAGTAGATCAAATATCAATGTCCAATCAGCAATTCACATCATTCTCTCTCTTCTAACAGCTCACAATTTATCACCCAAAACATAGATCCCAACTAGTGAGTAAATGCCAAAGTTAAGTTTCTAGCTACCCAGTGTTCAAGCACTTCATTTAATGCTTCTTCTGAAAATTCCCCTCTCATGATCAAACACCCATTGTTTCAGCTCTCAATCAGCTATATGATGTGAGGCTTGCAAGTGTACTAGTTTTAGTTGCTGGAAGTCTGGAACCTTGGTTAGCAAACTTCCTTGAGAGCATACTCCTATAATTAACTCCTCACCGGATGTCTGTTTCACTCAATCTCTCATCATTAGTTGTGTTCTCATCTACCATGTGGAATGTATGGTGGTGAGTTGTAAATAATAAACCTAACACTCCCTTTAAGGGGCAGGTGAGGGTTCGTCCCATGTCATTCATGCCACCACTCTGCATTCCCATTTTAATGTTAAATAAAAAATAAAAAAGCAATATTTGAGACCTAGGTGTAATATACTAAAAATTTTCCTATAATTGATAATACAACTAACCAACCATCTAGTGCACAAAGAATAGCCCAAATAACTAGTTGATTGAACTTTTAATTATCAATGTGAAATTGATGACAAGATTTAGTCTGAAAATAACTATATGGCCCTAAAGCCTTTAGATCCATATATGCAGTAGTCCTATATGAATATCCTCAGTCCTATTATTGTTCTTCCTCTGTTTATTACTTAATAGTTTTACTATCTTCAGCACCGTGGTGGTGAAATCTAAGATGACACATTGATACCTAAGACATTTAGATAACATGCATCATATAATCAGGAAAGAATACAATCCACGCGAATTATGTGAAGCCAGAAAAGAAATGAGAAATAATATAAAATTGAAAAACCAAACCAGTCTGAATCAGATTCAGACCAATTGACACAATAAGACAAAGTTCAAACTATTTACTATTCAGTAATCTTAAACATAATATAAAAGAAAGCACAAAAATTATACCGATCCCCCTATTAACACTCTATTATCCTAAAACAGAACCAATTTCAGAGGCAGTTAAAAAAAATAACAAAAAAATAAAAAACTAGCAATTTTCACAGACATAAGAAAATCAAGTTTTAATAAGAGAAACCACTTACATCAATGTAATCATTGATGAAACATGATGGCATGACTTTGATAGGCTTAACAAACGTTAGCTGCAGAAGCTGCCTCATCTTTTCTGGCGTTTGCGGAAGCAAAATACTCACAGCTTCATCAACTCTCTTCACCTTAAACATCCCTTCATCCATGTCCTTCTCTTCAAAGCATGTTATTCCCTATGAGGTTATTCTTTAATGTGTCTTTGTGCAGATTTTGGCCTCATCTTGGTGAGAAAAAGTTAGTCCAATGAATCAGCTTCTGTAAGAGGATCAACCGAGAGAATACACATAATGAAATCAACGCCAGATATATTTACCGGTTTTAAGAAAGAATTCTGACTTAAAATGTATATTAGCAAGAATATAAAACAAACCAGTATATTTTGAGGCTTCAAATTTTTATGGAAGAGAGAAATGATGTTGAGAAACTTGATGAAGTTATGTTACCACGATTTAGGTTTCATGTAATTGATGAGGAGCTTGTTTAGGTTCTATCTCAAGAGAAAAATTCAACAGAGGCCTTTGACTATTGAGCTCATCAAGCAGCTTGATATTTATAAATATGATCCTTGGGATCTAACAAGTAATATATATATATATATATATATATATATATATATATATATATATATATATATATATATATTGGTTCATATAAACCCTCCTATAAGCACTTCTTTCAACCTGAACTTAGCACTTTTTTTTGATATACTAAGGTGGCCGGAGGATTATTAATTGATAGGTACATTAATAAACCTAAAATACTAATCCCTCACCAAAAAAAAAAAACCTAAAATACTAATAACCTAAAAAAAAAATCAGTAACACATAAGAATATAACAACTGCATTGTACTAGAATACATAAAGGGTAATTTCAGCCACCGAGCACGTTACAAATTAGTTTCACATTAGGACTTCAAATTGGAAATATATATATATGTATATATATATATATATATATATATATATATATTCAAAAGAAGGAAGACAGAGGATCAATAAAATTGACCAACAAGAACGAAACAATAAAAATTAACCTGCTAAAGCCAAATTGGCAATTCTCTCTGTGTTTTTCATCTTTTCAACTCAACCTAACACGTCAATCTCTAGCAAAAATCTTACGAATATGACCTTCCCCTGTGATCAGAAACAACACCAATTTCATAAATCAAAACCCATCGTTGATCAATTCGAAATGAATTTCCTTCGAGCAAATAAAAAATAAAAAAAATTATGATTTTCTAGGAAATGAAACCTCCTCTCTGCAAAAGAAAATTGCAGGACTGGTTGGGCACAACAACACAAGTGTTCCCTTAAAACAAAAACAAGCATTCACGTTCGTTGCAGATCGGAGAGGCCAAGAAAGAGAGAAACAGATTATGATTTTCTGAAAATGTTTGAAGGGTTAGGGTTTTAAGTTTTTTGCCATGTCCAGATTTTTTATTTTTATTCTTTGTGTTGTATTAAACACAAAGAGTTTATTAAACAATGTCAATACAAGTTTTGGAGCTATATAGTGTGGGTCAGTGGTTGTTGGGATGGCTTGCAAATGAACGGTTAATAAAGAAGATAAAGTAGAGAAGAAGAAGAGATAGAGAGAAAGGAGAATAAATAGAGAAGTTCATGATAAAGAGACAGAAAATACAGAACATAACAATTTACACTAAACCCATTACAATTGAAAGTCTAAGAACTAAGATAATAATATAACTGTTATAGCGGGAAACATCATATAAAAAAAAAAAGGGCTGATCAATTCTCTGTTTTTCCAAAATCTACAAGTTGAGGAACATATTTTCCAAGTAAAAAAAATGCCAACCTCGTCTTCTCGTCCTTGACTTTGATCCATTGTAGTTAATTCTTGATGTGAGGAAAACTGGACATAAACATTTCTCCCCCTAGAATGAAACAAAAAGATAATTACAAAAAGTAGAGTGATTTCTTAAAATCAATGGGAACGAATCATGCTTTCCAAATCTCTATCTATCATGTCCAGGATTAAGTTATCAAATATTGTTCAAGGCAATAATATAAAGATTTAAAAAAGAAATGAACAATCTATTTAAAGTTTTATACTTCATGCTTGGCTGAACATTTGCATAAAATTGTAAAGCATTAACTGCAGAAGGAATATCTTGCATTTGGAGAAGAGCCTATAAAGACAACAGATTGTACAAATAAAAGAAAACAATAAAATCATTCAGCCTTAAATTCTAAGAATCTAAGGAAAACAGAAAGTTCCATTTGAAGGCATGAAGAAAACCTGATTTTTGGCACGCAACATCACAAGCTTTGTTATGACTCCAAAAGGCTGAAATAGCTGAAGCAAATCATTTGAAGGATTCCAGGAACTCAACGATTCCACCGGCGGCGACCATAACAGCAATCGTTGAGGTCTTGTAATCGACCTCAACGAGATCCCTTCCCCTTCTTCTTCCTTCGCCGAAACCCTACCGGACTCCGCTGTCGACTACCTTACAATAGAGGTTCAGTCCTCATAAATCTGAGTTTAGCGAAAAAAAAAAAAGAAAAAAAATGAATGGGAGACTGCGAAAAATAGAAAATGTGTATGTTGCCAAAATAAAAAATCAAATCAAATCAAATTAGACATGCCAATGGGATACTTAGCGTCCTAAGAGGGAAAAAAAAAAAAGTTAAATAGCTGAGGGTGCTATTATTCGCTAAACGGAGTTGGTTTTTTTAAGAGCCACTAAGATACCGCCACTGTATCCCGATTTTCTTGTATTCTAACGTCACATTGCAATGGCGATCAAAACATTCGGCTGATATTATTTCAATTTTTAAAAAATAAATGGCTAATTTTATTTCTTAATTATAAAATGAAATATTAAACTTATGTTAATACGAACTATGAAATTTAGTTAGTAAAATAATATTATTCCTTCTTATTAAGAAATTAATTTAATATCAACGTTTTATGATTGGGATTTAAATTATTTTCATTTTATTTTTATTAAGAGATTAAATTGGCATCAATTTTTTTATATAACTACATTAATGTCTAATGCATAAATAGTAAACTATTGACTACTAAAAACAAGGATTGCGAGAAAATATTATTTCTCTTTTCAGAATTGTATTAACAAAAAACAATCAAATAACAAGTTCTTCATGTTTTAAATAGGCAAAATAAAATAAAAATAAAAATAAACAAAATCAAAAAAAATCATGCGCAGTAAAAAAAAATAACACACAATCAAAAGAAATAATAAAATAAAATAGCAAACAATAACTAAAATGTCCTAAACTATGAAATAAGTCTAAAATGCCTAAAATGACACATGCACGCACACACATATATTTTTAAGCCAATTTTAGCCATTTTTAGGTGTATCAATGTCACTTATTTTAAGAACTAGATTAACGTTAACTCAATTTTTATGGACTAAAATATTTAGGTAAATCAATTGACATTTTATAATATAGTATTTTTTTAGTTAATTTCTAATTTCGGTTAATTGCTTCCAATGGTTAGGCAATAAAATCTTGCTGCATTTGATTACAAAGTATTGCAGACATATACTATTTTTTCAAAAACATTTAACAATATATTTATGGGGAAAATATTTTTTCAGCCACTGAAATAAAGTTATTTTCGGTGAGCTCAAAACGATGTCATTTAGGGGTATAAAATTAAAAAATTATATTGATAAAAACTAATATAACTCTGTAATAAATTATAATTAAAAAATACCTTGATTTCCATTTCATAAGGATTTCATTTTAGACTCACCGGAGATAATTTATCTCAGGAAAAATTCTTTATCCTATATTTATACCGTTGAAAAAAAACGGTGTGCCTATCACAAAATAAAAAAGAATTACGATGAAGTAGTTTAAAATTTTAATTATACGTATTTTTCAAAATAGAAAAATTAAAAAGCTTTTTAATGAAATTTGCAAAAGTGCAAAGAACTAATATATCAACAGCTTAAATGTAAGAAAAAAAAAATCTCACATTCATAAGGAATAAATTATAAAAGAATCATAACAATAAAAATCTCAAAACAATATTAATTATACTTACCATCAAATATTATCCACATTAATGTGCTTTTATTTTAAAAATATAAAAAAACCTATCGATGATATATTCACATATAATATGAGTTAAATCAATTTATACGAATGTAGTAATAAAAAATCTTATATCCAATCATGATAGTTCGTCTACTGCAATTGACAACTGTAATTCTATCATCCAAATAGACAACCTTCCAGAATATACAGGTAATAATAATGGGTTTTATAATTCTTACGTTGAAGAGAATTGAAATCTCATGTTGTAGAGATAAAAAAGTATGTGGGATTCATGTGTTAAAAAGAATTATATGTAGAACCCATGTCAGCACGAAAATCGAAGGGTGTGTAGGAAAATTACAATTCTCATGTTAAATGAGAATTATACAACCCAACAATAATTCAGTTGATTCGCTTATCAAAATATCTGAGCTCTAAATAGAGTATAATGATTAAAAAAATAAACCCCAAGATACTTTCCTTTACAGAACAGATTCTTTGGCAAAAATAATTTCCTTATTTTAATTTTTTTTTTCTCCAAAAAATGGCAATTAACAATTGAAATTCGACAAAAAAAAAAGGAATACAATTAAAAAAAATAGAAGACCACAATCATTGCCACTTTGCCAGGTCATTCAGATCCACTAGCTCTACTATATTATAAATACATAACCATCTCATTCTTTGCAAAAACCAAATCCTCGAAATTCAAAGAAATTCTCCCGCCCTCTAAGGCGGCGGCGCCACTAAACCATGTCGAGACGCCCTAATGCACTGCTGCGGCCTTCGTCGCGGCTGCTATACAAGCAGCAGTCATGGTCGCCGGACATACTCCGGGAAGAGGCGTGGCAGAGGCGAAAGGAGAATTACTTCAGGAACAGCAGCAGCTGCCACCGGCTGGGCAAGAGCCTCTCGGAGGAGGACGTAGATGAACTGAAGGCTTGCATCGAACTCGGATTCGGGTTCGATTCACCCGAAACTGACCCGAAATTATCGAATACGATTCCGGCTTTGGAGTTGTTCCATGCCGTTAATAAACAGTACAACGATCACAGCTTATCTAGATCCTCTTCTTCATCATCCATGGTCTCCGATAACAACATTGCAAGCCCTACCTCAATATTCGATCCAGGTAATTCTAATTATTAAAAAACCCTTTACAATTTGATTTATTCATAAAACAGTTTTATTTTGGTTATTAATTCCGTTATGTTTATTTGTGTCTTACTACTTTTTACGTTATAAATTTATTTAAATTTTGAATAAATCTTCTTGTTATGAAGATGATGATGCGGCTGCGAAGAAGGCTCGGTTGAAACAGTGGGCGAAGGTGGTTGCTTGTGCGGTGCGGCAGTCTCTTCCACCTCCCTCCGACCAACTTCATTAATAGTTGAATACGTTGTGCATGCACTTGAAGCACGTATAAAAATAAAACCAGTGTTGGAATTAATTTTGTGCATGCTCGAATTTTTCATAGACAATCTTCGGTGTCTCTGTCTAGTTTTTTTTTTTTTCTTTTAAAAAAAATTTATATTTCATATTTTTTTATTTGCTAATAATTTAATTTTAATTTTGACATACATATGCAAACTCGGAACAGTGACCAAAATGTCACTGCTCACTGACTTTTTTCCCTAAATGTCACGCAAATATTATTATTTTCCAATATGCCACGCGTGCAAATTCGCTACAGTGCCCAACGAACTTGATTTGCTGATGTGGCATGTTTCTAGTGGACAACAAGTTTGATACTCCTAATAGCGAACTACGTTGCAATAAATGCCAACACATTGGAGAAGTTCGCTGCCACATGCAGCGAACTAGGTGTGCCACGTGTCTGACATGCACCAAGTTCACAGAAGGTCCAAGCGAACTATGTGTCACGTGGCACAATCTCGTTGCCTGATCAGAATTAATGTACCAATCACAATTAAAAAAAAAAAAAAAATGGCTATTTAATTAATGTATCAATCACAATTAATGTACCAATCACCAATCACAATTGATGTACCAATGAGAATAACTTTTGATTGTACCAATCACAATTAATATACCAATCGCTTCGGAGGGCCATAACTTTTGATTCGGATATCCAAATTAGATATTTTTTATTTTATTTCATATAAACTTTCGAGACCTACTCAATGACACCAAATTTGACATATTTTATTTCTCACAAGCATCGTTCGAATTTGTAACAATGGTATCACAAACAGTTAATGTTCCAATCAAAATTAATTACGATTGGTACATTAATTGTGATTCGTGATTGGTACATTAATTGTGATCAAAATTAATCGTGATTGGTGATTGATACATTAATTGTGATTGGTGAGTGATACATTAATTGTGATTGGTGATTGGTACATTAATTGTTATTAGTACATTAATTAAATAGTTATTTTTCTTCGTTTTCTTTTTTTGATTGTGATTGGTACATTAATTCTGATCGGGCAACGAGATTGTGTCACGTAGAACTTCGTTCAGTCAATTTTTTCTGCGACAATGTGCCACGTGTCATGAAATCATTGGCTGAACTTGGACTTGTGACAGTCAGTTTTTCCTGTGAAAAGTGTGCCACGTGTCAAGAAATTATTGGCGACCAAGTTCGCTATCAGCGGTAGCGAACTTCAAGGCGTGACAGTCTGGTAAATTTTACTGTTCGTGTGGCATTTGGATAAAAAAGTCAGTGAACAGTGACACATTGGTCACTATTCCTGCAAACTTGGCAAACGTCAAAGTGTTATTTTGTGTTCTCTTGCTATTTGAGACGGAGAGTTTGGATTGGTATATAATGCTTTTCATTATATATATTGGTAATAATCATGGAAGGGAACGTTGTGTCGTGCAGTGAGTTCCATTGTTTGTGTCGACGGCGGAGAGAGATGTGATCTGTTCACTTTTAAAGTGTTAAAAGGGACGTAAGCAAGAGGATCCAAGTGCAGAATACCTAAGGTCTGCCTTACAGATGATGCATATATGAGTGGTTATGTTGATATTCTGGATCTAGAATAAGTGGCGGAGACGGGCTCTAATTTTTAGTCCGGGCTAAAAAAATTTACATATTAAATTATCAAAATATTTATCATAATTACATAAATTTATTAGGAAAAAATTTACTATGAATTTTAGCATACAAATCTAAATTATTTACTAAATAATCTCACATAACATTAAAAATTCAAATGAACAATCGTCAATGATTATATATCAAAGCAAACATATAAAAATGTACTAACCTTTCCGATAAGAATTTCAAACATAAGAATTGCATTTTCCCCCCACATCATAATAAGTAATGAACCAAGCATTGCCTAAGGATATGAAAACACACAAATATAATAATTATCGGTATAATAATATTTAATAAGTAATTTAAAATATAATAAAAAATTGCATACATAAAATTGTAAGTGACGCTCTTTTAAATTAACGAAATCTTCAATGATCAAATCTGTAGTAAAAGTTTCAGCAATATCTCTTTCAACATACACAACCAAATTATTTGCAAGAAAGTCATCCTCCATTTTGTTTTGAAACCTTGTTTTCACAATTTTCGTTGCTGAGAATTGAAACTGGAAGCGTTAAGATAAGACGAATTAGCCTATCAACCAAATAATAAGAATTTGACTTTCCTTTCTTAGCTAACCCTTGACACTTTGAAGATAAATTTTGAAGTTCTGGATGTTTTAGGATGTCCTTGTGGAAATGCTTCAATTGACAATTCAAATTAATTCTCTTTTGCTGAAGAAAATCAAGAGGATAGGCTACAAATATCATCAACATTAAATGCTTTGTAACCATTCTTCGGATCTAATGAAGAGCTAAGTGATAAAAGTTCCATTGTTTGCTCAGTAAATCTTCTATTTAACTCTTGTAATTGAAAGCCAATGGTTGAATTAAAGATATCAAAATGATAGTGATGCTCAATAGTTAATTGATCATGTTGTCCACGGCCACGACCTTCAATATATTGAGCATTAAGATCTGAAACATCTATTTCATGAAGCTTAGAGAAATTAGCAACACTTTCAAGTATTCTTTTCAAACCATCATCTCGCAGTTCTTGAATAAGTTCATTTGTACTTGAAATTATAAAGATGATATATGGTCGGTGCCATATAATTATGAAATAATAAATGGTCAGCAGAGGTTTTTGCTCCCACTTTGAGAAAAGTGGTGCCTTTATCAGCGCTAAATTAACCAATATAAGTGATGATAAATTAAAGATCTAAATGAAATGCATCTACGCAGGCTTCAAATATCATATACTATGTTCTTCCTTCCTCCTTCGCTTTATGCCCAAAACAAAGTAGCTTCAAGTATCTATAGATACAGGTTTGAAATTTTTGTTGGGGGAAAAAATTGAAATAACAAAAATTCCTAAAAACTTGTTGGGTTAAAGGTAGGAGCATTAACTTAGCTCAATTGGCAGAGAAAAAAAGCTGAAAATAGGAAGAAAAAAAAAGCCATGATACCTGGTGAGAGAGAGAGCTTGACCTTAGAAGTTAGAATAGGGCAAGAGAGATGCATCAGCGGGAAGAAGAAATATAAATTAAGAGAGTCAAAGAGTGATAATCTCATTATAGATTTTTTAATCTTATTAAATATTTTTAATTTTTTTTGGATGCAAGCTGAAATTGAACACATAACTTGATACAACCTACTCAAATCATTCATCAAATATATTTTAATATTATCCCGGGCCAACAATTTTAATCCGGATCAAATTATAATTAATTATATAATTATATATAATAACTAAAATTTGTTAGAATTTAGTCCGAATCCGCCCCACAACCTATATGTGGCTCCGCCACTGTTAGAATGGTGCAGTGTCCCCGAATAGTTTGTGCAGATGAATGTTATGCTCACATTTAGGGGTGAAAATTCATGTCAATGGGTTGTCTTTTTTTGGCTTTTTGACCTATGTAGGTTTAAAATGAAATGTTTGACCTGAATAAACCTATGACAATACAATTGCCCATGCTAATGCATGGCAACGCGGCATTGCAGGCAACGTATCAAGAAACGTTACTATCGCATAAGAGTTGCAAAATGTCACTGTTCCTGCCATGTTTCATTTCAGAACAACACGTTCCTGAAGCATACGCTTTCATGTTCCATAAAAACCTCAGCCTTTTAAAAATATTCAGTTTATTTAAATTTAAGTTACATCTCCTATTAATGAGTCCCTCCACGATAAAGCACATGTCCTCTCTAAAAGCAATTTCAAACCATTTAAAAGAGTCAGGATGCAGGGTCCAATAACAGCACAAAAAAATATAATTTTATAAAAATTTAATTTGAAATGCATATTGAAACAGTTTTTGCGTTTTTAAATGCATATAAAACCATAATTTTAAATGCATATAAAACTTTAATTTTAAATGCATATAAAACTTTAATTTCAAATGCATATAAAAACTAACAATTTTTGTGTTTTTTGGTATCCAGTTTTGTACAATTTTATTAGTCATATTATTAAGTTTTGGATGATCTTATATTATGCAATTAAAAAAAAATCCTTTGTTTGGCCTTAAACATTAAGAATGCAGTACATAGTCTACCAAAAAAAAAAAAGAATGCAGTACATATATTGCATCTATATTTATATAACTTTGAAATCTTTTTGCAATATAATAATTTAGAACAAAACTAATATTTTTACCAGGCAGCACGCATGCAGCATTTGTCGGTTATAGTAATTAAATTACAAACCTTGCAATTTTTTGTAATTTTTTATGGGTTTAAGAGTATTTTTAATGGGTTAACATATTGCATATTGATCATGGTCTTATCAGTCACACTAGATGATATTTGACTGTGAAGACTGCCCGAGCTGGTCATATGGTGAGTTGTTATGTTCGTAATTTATTGCGCTTTTACAAAAATATATTTTATATCATTTTGTCTCGATTGGCTAGGTTGCTGCAGCTGAGATGGATTGGTGGATGGCGGACGATGATGCTGCTGCTACAAAAACTGAGATTCAAGCAGTTATTGGTAGATTAATAATATGTTGCTTGAGTATAGTCGGTTGAATGAGTTCACAACGAGCTAGCCCACCCCGCTTTTGAAATTGAGTCAGAGTTCACAAGGACAAATCAATTATAATTTATGCCATTTGGATGATATTATATACATGTAACATACCTTCCACATGTTGGTGGGCGACCATAATCTTTATGTTTAAAATTATTGGTTTTAATTACTTATTTGGGAATTATTAAATACTATTAATAAACATCATATAAAGTAACGTAGACATGTTTTAATAAAAACATATTAATTACAAAACCTTCATACGTAAACGTTTTTTTACATCTAACTTATAAGCGAGATGAATATAACGTGAAATGCATATTAATGATTACAAACCCATTTAATTGTATTATAAAAACGTCTCTGATCATACCGTCTTTAAAAATGTCCTAACCAGTACCGTTTTTCATGCAGTCACATCCAGATAATCGGTTGGTTCAGTGCCGTGTTTAACGAAACCAAAAACGGTATACTACTAGAAAAATCTTGTATAGCGAGGGAATAGCTATGCAAATTCCGTCGCTAATTTCATCCTCGCTACTACTTTCCCTCGCAAATTCCCTCGCAAAATCGTTAGCGAGGGAATTTGCGAGGGAAAGTAGTAGCGATGATGAAATTAGCGACGGAATTTTCATAGCAATTCCCTCGCTATACAGGATTTTTCTAGTAGTCGTAGGTGACCTGACGTTTTACACAAACGTCTGCTTCAGAAGCGTGTTGCATACATCTGATCCCTAAAAACGGTGCAATGCCTGACGTGCTGTTCTTAAATGAAACATGGCAGGAACAGTGGCGTTTTGCAACTCGTTTGTGAAAGTAACGTTTCTTGATACGTTGCCTGCCATGCCACGTTGCCATGCTAGCATGGGCAATTGTATTGTCATAGCCATAGGTTTATTCAGGTTAAACGTTTTCAATTTAAACCTACATAGGTCAAAAAGCCTCTTTTTTTTGGATAGAAAGTCAATGAGTTGTCTTATCGAGACAAACACGAATACACTAACATAACATGAATAACGAACGGTTCATGCTAAAACCTTTCATAAGAACTTATTTGTGTTGTTGAAACTGACATGAGCCTCTTGTTATATAAATTGACACAACATAATAATAATATGGCATGATACGAATAACCCTTTTGTATATAAAAAAAAAACGTAATAAACGAGGGAATGTCTTATTTGCGAATTGACACATTTTTGCTAACATGAATGTGAATGTTTACTTGAACACGAAAATCTCGTATCATGTTAGCAGGTTGTGTATTGAATTGTCACATCTAGTGCCAATCGTGGGGAGAATCATGTTGAAGGTATTGTAATGTAATTGTTCATGAGGAGGTAAAATATTTTGTGACGTGATGCTTTGTCTTGCAGTAGAAGTGAATAATGATCCACGTCTAAGGTTCAAATCACATAAATTATTTTGAATTACAGATATCTTGAATAAGTTTTAACAAGTGAGTGTGTTGAATAAGGTTCAAATCAACTCAGGTTAAACAAGTGAAAATTGGGAGGTAATCAAACTGCTCCTTCTTGATTGTAGTCACTCTTACTTTTGCGTTCTTGCTTTGAATTAAATTGCTATTGTTTTTTATTTTAATCCTTCTTCTGTTCTTATTCAAACATCTCATCCGATAATTTGAATTCATCCAATTTTTAAAAGAAATAATAATCTAGTGATTCAAATATTAATTCTCGTGAGAACAATACTCAACTTACTACTATATTACTTATACAATTTATATACTTGCTGAGTTAATAACATCTTCGAATGCCAAATGTTACAATTTTATAACGAAGCATTCTTATTGAATATTGCTTGCTTAAAGGATCAGCCATTTATCAGTGTTGGGCTTTGTTAATAGCTCGAGTAAGTATTTTCAATACTAAAAATAATCAATTTTATTTAATTTACAACACCAAAAAAGTGGTTTAATCAAGTGGCTATTTGATTATTAAAAAAAAGTTTGACTATTTGATTAATTTTTGGCTGATAATAACCTTAATTATTTATGTTTTAATTCAAATGTTTTTTTATTGATAAGTATTAATAGTCACTTTTATAATTTTTCATTATACAAATATTTAATTATATTATTAATTAATTTAAATTTACTAACATAAGTTTTTTATATTAATTTGCATATAACCTATTATTTAACATCATTCATTATATATATACGCGCACGCATGCTATATTTATATATAATATAAAGTCATTAACAATAATTACAACTTTCGCTTATTTTCTAATTAATAACACAGCTTCTTAGTCCTCACTTATATGATCCCCAGAGCATCATCAGATAATTGTAAGTGTTAAGATTAATTTCTTAACCTTCTGTTCTTTAGTTTAAGCTTAAACTTGACTAAAGTCTGTCCAAAATTAGATTAATATTTTTACTAAGACTTTATTTAAAACGAGATTAAAAGTTAATAGAACCTAAAACAAAAAAACAAAAAAAAGTGGAAATTGACCATGTGAATCACGAGTTCAAGACGAGCAAGCGATGGCGTAGCCATGTCTTGTGATGTGCGAGTCCGAGAAAATAGGGCATGAGTTACACGCGCCAATAACTGCGGATTATCTCCACTCTCTCTCTCTCTCTCTCCGTCTTCAGCGACCCTTCAAAAATATCTGGCTCAAGTTACCCCAAGATATTATCTCCCTGATGACGTGGCAACCCAACAGCGGCATTGACACGTGTAAAAGCAACGCCATGTGGAGCATTTTTTGTCCCGAACCCCAACCTCCCTTGAACCGAACCCAGAGGGTTTCTTCTTCTTCTTCTTCTCTAAGATTCCGATTAATCTCACGCTCCATGGAAGAAGATCTCCGGCGTGGCATACAGTCGCCGTCGCTCTCTTCCGATCCAGAGTCATTGCCCGAGTTGACTCCTACTAGCTCCGACTCCTCTGCCATCACCCTCGACAACACGTCCAAAGATTTATCGCATCATTACGCGGCCGTTTCGTTTCCGGTAACTTAACTGATTATACCGTTTTCTTTTTCAAATTCCTTTTACGCAGCTGATAATGGATTTTCCAATTTCGCTTTTATTTCTCTTTTTGGCTTCGATTTTGTGGTGAGAAATTGCGAGTTCAGAGGTTGATCCCGGAGTGTTTGTGCTTGTCTGGATGTGACCGTGTCTATAAATAACCGTTTGGATTCTAGGTCTTTTGAGCTCATTTGCTTTTTTGCTTTTATGGCATTTAATGGCGCAATTGTACTTTGCATGGGGTTCAAACTTCCATGGCGTGGCTATTTTTTTTTTTTTTAAATCATGTAACAAGCAAGTTTCCGACTCCTGTTTGCTAAATTCAGCAATAAATGATGAGTTCAGCATATTTTATATCTAAAACCAGGAAAAAGAGAGAGAGATTTCAAGTAACTGAAATCAATAATAATGTTATAGATTTTTAACTGGTTTGACCATGGATGCTGATGCTTTGTAATCAACTTTGTTTGTCAGTCTCTTATGTTTGAATTCCTAAATATGCCTTTGATTTATACATCTTAGCAAGCTATCTGTTTGGTGCAGATTGTGTATGATAATTCAAGTATCTAATTAAGACAATACACTTACATTACCCAAAGAAAAGACAATTTACTTAGAAGTTGCTGCGAAATATCTTTTGGTAAATTATTTCTGTAGCAGCACCAATAGATGTGCTTTAGGTACAATTGTATCTACTGCTTAAATGAAAATGTTCTTTCTGACATGCTTTTCTCCTTGGAACTTCAACTTGGGTGCATGTTAAAAAGCTTGTTTTGTGTTGGCGGAAGTTGATATGATGCTTGTTCATGTTCACAATCAGAAATGTTATATGTTCTTATGTGCTTCAATTTTTGTGGTTGAACTCATAGAAGGAGTGTTAAAAGTAACATAATAAGGAAATTTTGTTTTTGGAAAGGATGCTGAAAAATATATATTGATTCTTGAAGAAGCTTTAATTAGTTCAATGGGAAACCTAAACATCACGAGAGATTTCTGTTAGAGGAAGAATCATCGAAATACTTTTGATTGGCTCATAGTTTGGAATCATCTAATCTTGGTTTTTGGCATTATAATTAAATTTATTGATTTTATAGATTGACTAAATTAGTTCCTGTAATAACTTAAAATCTCCTATTGCTTGACATGACCTATTTTTCGAAAGACCATTTATATATTTTAGTTGCTTTCTAATAAATATAAGAGTTTGAAATTGACTATATTACATTGCTTTCCATGTTGGTACTTTGACTGTGATTTCTTGTGAAGATGAAAACTTTTCTCTTTATTTAGTTGGCAAGGATATACTAAGCTCAAAATGTTCTTCCAGGACCAGTCGACAAGATGGACAGATCAGCAGCACAATCTATATCTTAGTTCTTTAGAGGCCTCATTTGTGAATGAATTGCATCGTTCTATGCGTTTACGTGGTTGGAGCTTACAAAATAACACGGATGAAGCATATAAATGTAGAACTCTGAAAAATTCTCTTAATATGCCTAAGCAGGTCAGAGATAAACTTCAAATAGCATCTCCATTGTGTGTATATGTGTTAATTTTTGTACTTTTCCGGTTTTCCCTGCACAGTCAAGTCTTATTATCTTTTGCTGCTTTCAGTCTCTGGCTATACAAGATGGCTGCCGTAAGAAGATCAGCCTTGAAAGAATTGCACCTATCTTAGAGAGCACGGCTGATTCTCATGTTCTTGCAGGAATTACATCTGTAGAAAGAGGCTGTAGTTTGAGAGAGTCTAATACCTATGACCAGGACTTGCTTTGTGATGAGGAGATTCAGGCAAGAGGGAGTGGAACATTCTCCAACAGTTCATCAAGAAGTTTGGAGAAGCAACGTATTTGCTGCTCATTTCAGCTAGAATCGGTTTTCAGTACTACAGGTAGCTTGAACTGCATTTTCGTTATCATGTCGTTATTCTTTTGGCTAGATAACGAGACTTTCTCTCACCTGTCTTTTCTTGCACCTTGTTGTATATGCATTTATCATACGATGCAGATTACATACATATAGTCTCACTAGTACTTACAATCTTACAAGATCAAATTCTTTGTGTTCAGTGATTTAGTTTAAGTTCTCAGAACATGGGTATACTTAGTTTTTAGGAGGTCTAAATGATCTTTGGCGATGCTTGTCTCATTTGCACTGATGGTTGTGGACCTTTGCTTAAAGATTACCAGTTATATTATGAATTTAATATTTTTCAAATAATTTTTGTTTTTGCTAACCTTTTAACCATTCAGTTGCTATTATACCATGTGACAGTGCTACACAGATTTTGTGAGTTGAACAAAAGTGTCTTCTTGTTGTTTTTGTTGTTGATGTTGGGTATTTTCTATTTACAACTCTGACAACAGTGAATGTCCAAGCAACTATTATTTTAGCATTACATATCCTTGTATGGTTAAAGAAAGAAATATGTTTTCCAGATAGAAATAACTATGAATTAAAAGTAAACCTACCTTCCTTATCTTTCTTGTGTTGATACTTGATAGGTATAACTTTGTGATCTATTTGTGCATCCTAGTCTTGTTCTTGTCACTGAAATCAGTTCTGCAGGCTCTTTATTTTTTAAATGTAATTGCATCCACTAGTTTGTATTTAAGCTTTTTTTTATTTAATTTATAATTTGTATATTTATTCTTAGATGATGGTGTAATGCTATTTTAGAGTGTTGAAACAGATTAAGGTGAAGCCTAGTGCACAAACTCTCCCCGACTTTGTGAGAGTATGGGTGAGAGTGGATTATACATAACTTTATCCTTACATTTTTGCAAAGAGGTTAATTTCTGAACTCGAACCCGTTACCTTCTGATCACTAAGGAACAATCTTACTACTACTCCAAGGCTCGCCCAAACAGATTATGAGAGTTAAATTTTAACATGATAAATTTTGGAATAATAACAATTTTTAAGTGCTGATTGAAGCCGGTATGTGTAAAATATACTATTTGAGACATCAAATGAGTGGGGGACTCATATTCTCATTTATGGGTCTAGATTCTGATGCTCGGCCTTCATACATATACGTTTGAGTTTCTTTTTATCCTTTGAGAATTGGGTGTTTAATGTGGATGAAACTTATTGACTCTTTTGCAAAGCTTTTGTTCCTTATATATGCAATGGTTTTACAGAAGTAATATGATAACTGAGCCCTTCCCCTTTTTCTCCTGTTCTAATTAAATCCTTGCCAACCATGTCACGAAATGTTTTGTAAACAACTTGTTTCACATAATTTTCTTTTAGTGCCTGTATTCAATCAAGTATCAACATCAACATCAACAACACCTTTATCCCAAATTAATTGGGGTCGGTGGTAGATGAACCCACATGAAAGATACAAAACGGTTGAAAAAAAGTTAAAAATAAAAAAAATAAAAAAATAAAAAAGTAAAAAAGTAAAAAAGCCAAAACTAAATAAATAAAAATAAACAAATAAAATAAAAATATAAAATAAGATAAAATAAAATAACAATATATGTATATATAAATAAATAAAAGTAAAAAAGAAAGGGACAAGAAGAAGTGGGGGAAATGAAGGGGAAAAGGACTAAAAAGGGACCATCTGGAACATAGGAATAACAGCGGGTCTAACCCTCCACCATACTTATAGCTTTTCTCCATTCCGTTCTAAGACATACTGTCCGCCAATCTATATCTCACTCCATTAAATCTTGTTTTACTACTTTCCCCCAAGTAAGCTTCGGCCTACCTCTGCCTCTTTTTGTGTTGAGCTCTTGGTAACAAACTTATGTTCTTACAGGAGCATCCATGGGTCTTCTCATCACGTGCCCAAATCACCTCAATCTATGTTCTCTCATCTTCTCGGCTACCGGTACTACTCCGACCTTTCGTCGAATATCTTCATTTCTTATCTTATCCATCCTTGTGTAACCACACATCCACCTTAACATCCTCATCTCTGCTACTCCCATCTTATGCTCATGTTGCCTATGTGCTGGCCAGCATTCTGCTCCATATAGCATTGCCGGTCTTACTGCCGTTTTATAGAATCTTCCTTTTAACTTCAGGGGGATTTTGCGGTCACACAAAAATGCAGATGCACTGCGCCATTTCATCCACCCTGCTCTGATTCTGTGATTTACATCCTCATCAATCAAGTATAGATTGAATATATTGCCCTGACAGAAATTTGTTGTCACATTACATTTTTATGTTTCATGCCTTTTCGTGAGAAGTAAATCCTCTGCTGAAACAGGGAGCTATTAGATCATTCAAGGACAGAATGAACAGTGTTTTGTAATGCAATGCTTGGAGTTGCTAAGAAACATTATATTGTAAATAATGCATATCGATATTTGAAATGTGTATCAAATATGAGCTTTTTTTTGTCCTTAACGTGAGTGGTTTTCAAGGTCAAAGAATCATTTCTTTCTCACTATGCTTTTAAACCATTTTTTTTGAGACTTTCCTACACTGCTTGTAAAATGCTAAGACTTTATAAATATGGCATGATTGAGAAAGTTCTTTAAACGGGAATAAGGTTGTAATATCTATATTCTTCTGTAAAATTTTTGTTGGCATTATTTCAATTAGTTTACTTTTCTATTTTTTGGTAGAGGTCTCTGATCAAAACTTCAAGGATGAAGTAGCCAGGTCATGCTGCATGCCCGTGGCAAAAAGGTTGAAGACAGCTGTAGCTGATGCTTCAAGCAGCGATCATGTAGTGTGGAATTTATTCTTTTTCTGATAAAAATCTCAAATAACCTTGAATGTCTTGCTTAACTTTTCAAATTCCTTGGATGTGCAGCTACTGCCATTTGGAAAATTTCACACGACAGATATTTCATCTAGTAGTAATTCAATCTCAGAAGAAAAAGGACATGAATTGCTATCGGAACTCCCAGAGAGCTTCCATTTCCCAAAGTCTGATCTGCCTTACTTTCTAAGGGGAAAGTAAGTTTATGCAACTTAGAATTGAAACCTCAGATTTTACAGTGAATGCTGATACAACTTGAGAGAGTAGACAAATTCGCTTGGTGCTCTTCAAGAAATTTGCTGAGAGACTTGTGTAAAGGAAAATCATACATGAAAACTATTCTTGTGGAATTTAGTCTTGGTTAGGTTATCCAAAGGGGTTTAATGTAATATAGTGTAAGTTTCTACCTTTGATAGCAAATGCATAGACTGGTAGACGTAGTAAATATTAAGATTTTATATGATTTTTTGTTAGATGAATTTTTGGATGATTAAACAGCTACTTAGGTATCCAAGATGAGTGATACATTTCGTTAGTTAGCTTCCTCATGTTCCCTTTCACTAATTGTACTTCAATGGTTCAAAAGATAGAGAAATCCATTATGTGCTTCTTTACAATAAATTGTATCTATCAGTCGGAGATGAGGCAGTACGAGAGGACTATGATATCCTTGATCAAACTTGCTTCCAAGTGATTATGCAGTTCAGAGATTATGAACTTTTTTCTTAGCCACAAGATTTTAATGTAGGTTCTGGCATCTGTGTATGTTCGTTGAACTATGGTTCACTGTCTTTGTTTTCCGCTTTCCGTGTCCCATTGTTTTTGGGGGCGTGGTGCAATTGAACTGTCTTTCAAGGCTCATTGACCTTGCTCATTCAATTTTTTTAGATAACAATTGCTGTCCAAAGTCTTAATGGGTTTGATTAATCCGGTTTTGAGTTTGAATTATTTTTATAGGAGTTGCGACTTTTAACATTGAACTTGGGAATTTTTTTCTTACGTTGATATAGATAAATTATTTTATGTTAATGAAACAAAATAATAAGAGAGATTTACAAATGATTGAAGAGAAAAAAAATAAAGATAAAATTTACCTTTATTATATGTGTAAGAAGATGAATTATCTCATATTGAGTGAAATAAATATAACCCTTGAACTTATTACATTATGGGCATGTCAAATTCTAAATTCTAGTTGAATCGTCAACAATTCTTGGCTTATGTATCATTTTTGGATTCCTTGTATTGGGAGGAGAGATTCGTTTGTATTAAGATAGACATATATAATACTGGATGAAATCAACTATCTCCTGTATTTGATCGAGCGTGCTGTATTTAATAATTTATGTAACATATCAGCAGATAAATATTTACAATATTAGAATTGAAATCCTTCCAAAAATGAAAATCGCAATGGGCATCATTCTTTTCTTAGGCTTATTATGGTAGCGTAGTGTATCAAATCTATTGAAAGATTATTTTCAACATTTACACAGGTAAATGTTATTAGGAAAAAAATTGTTTCGCAACTTGTCACATGAAACAAAATTTCAAAACGATATAATTTTAGGATTTGAAAAAAAAAATGAGTATTTTGATAATTTTATTTCTCTTTAGCAATATTAATATTTTTTTAAATCTTAAAAGACGTTATTTTGATTTGTAGGAGATAATTTGATATTTTGTGATAGAAAAAATATAAGACATTATTAATATATTTTTATAAAGGGAAAAATATTTTTTTTCGGTCACTAGAAATAAAATTATCTCTATTGAGCTTAAAATAACGCTGTTTTGAGGTTATAAGATTAAAAAATTATAATGATAGAGACTAATATAATCTAGTAATATATTAGAATTATAAAAACACTTTGATTTTTGCCTAAAAACGACGTTATTTTGAGTTCATTGAAGATAACTTATTTACATTGACAGAAGAGATCTTTTACCTTTTATAAAATATATCGACCAAAAAGTTTTTTATTTTATTTTTTCTAAACTCGCGATGGGTACATTTAAAATAATGTCAACTCATGATAAGATAGACACAACAGCATTTTTATTCAATTTCTATTGACGTATACCTTTTTCTATTTGATGGCATAGTATATAGTATATTATAGCGATGATCTTATTAACAAAGCCTACATAACAGAAGTTGCACTCATTCTAAGATAATCCATCGAATCTCAATTCGTCAAGGAATAAAATAACAAACAAACAAACTGGAAAAAAAAATTATTGTCATTATTATTATTTATTTTTGTGAAACTAGTAATGAATAACTTTCACTTGCCCCGGATTAATTTGTATTTATATCTATATATTATAGGAAAAATGTGTGTATTATAAAAAGAATACAAACTTATATCATTTTAAGAGAGAGATAGATACAAATAGATATGAGTCCTATTAAAAATATAACGACAAAATAAAGATGTGAATCTTACTTATTTGTATCTATTTCTCTTAAAACGACTTAAGTTTATGTCCTTTAAAAGACACATTTTTCCAATATATAATTACATATAAAATAAGGGTTTTGATTTTCTCATGTGCTAAGTGAAAATTTTCTCATGCTGTAGATACATTTTATATGGGGTCCACATTTATTAAAAAAATAAAAAAGTAAAAAAAAAATATTGCACAAAAATCAAAGAGTCACTAGTAGGAGTTAATAACTCTCCTACGACATGAGAAAATGTTTTCCTATAAAATAATTCATGTAAATGGCATAAATGTCTCAAGTCACTGATGTCAGTCATGTATAACTCAGGATAAGTTTATTTTTCTTCCAAAATCATTTTCACTTGATAAAGTCCTAACTTTTGTGTATTTAAATTTAAAAAAGTTTAAAAAAATTTAATTGAAATGAAATTTTATTCATAGTGGATAAAATATGTAATAAAATAATTTGTGTTATATCCGGTTGATGGAAATGTTTAATTAGAGACTAATGAATTGATATTAGATCTAAGGGTTCTTTCAAGTATCTTTGAAAGAAATATCTTTGAGAGTAACAGATCGCTGTGTACAAGAAATAACAGCATAACCAAAAGGGTGGTGTCAGGTGAAATTAGAGAGTGAGTGTAAGTAGCTTACTTGTAGATTTTACCTCTTATTTATAGAATTTACTTGTTAGTAGTTGAATTTTGGATTTTGGGGTCCAATACTTGATCAATTGCTATCGCACCAGGATTAGTATCCATTAAGGATTATTTCCTTAAATTCCCTTCGGGGCGTTTGGTATAGGAGAAATTTTTTATAACCAGGTAAATATAAATAGTGGGGAAATGGTTGTAAAGTAAAATAAGTGGGGAAATTTTAAAAATATTGTTTGGTAGACCGAAATATTACCAGGAAAATTGTGTAAAATATACTGACTATGTTTGGTTGAAAATAAAAGATTGATGAGAAAATATGACAAAATTTTGAAAATACCCCTGAATATTAAACAATTGGAGGTGGGGTTTTCTGGAGAGGGGCAATTACGTAAAAAATTTGGCACCTAAATATATCACTTCCCTAGTTTTCTATGAATACCACCTCGAAGGTGGGTTTCTCCAACAGTGATTTTCAGACCGAAACACACTGATTTCAGATTTGCATGGGGAAAGAGAATGCCCTGATTTATTTCATTTAATCCTCTACCAAACTAGTCATTCTCCATTTCCCACCACCACTTACCCATCTATCCCATTAAAAACCACCTACCAAACACCCCCTTAGTTTTCTCTTTGTTGTTGCTATTTTTGGACCTTCTAAACTATGGGCCTCTATAATTAGCCCATAACAATTTTTAATCTTATTTTAATCCTGAAAGAATAAATTGAAATTCAAATTATTGTTATATTTTTTATTTCATGTAACTTTTAACCTATGTCCAATAATTTTTTTTAGTTGTAAAATTTAAAATTAACATGCACTATATAGTAAATTGGTATGATAATATAAAAAAACGAGAAACACAAAATTCTTTCTATTCAATATATATATATATATATATATATATATATATATATACTAAAAATATAATTTTTAATTTTTTAATTTTGTTTCTTTTATCATTATATAAATAATTTCACTGATATAAATTAGTGATATTATTACAAAATAATATGTTATATTATAGAACAATAAATATTTTATTAAATCTATTTCTCATAAAATTTATAGGAATAATGACACTGCTAAGAAATAAAGTGTCATAATATTCCACACAAAAAAAGTGGCATAATATTATTTCTTCCTAACTTAAGATAATATTGGAAGACTTTAAAAAAGATGTATAACTCACAATTAAAATAAAATACATAAATAGATAAAGATTTTATAATAATATAAATTTTTAAAGCTATTATCATTTCCTTAAGTTCGTGTAACATAAAGGTGCAGCTCTTTATTTATTTAATCTATTTGGATGGGAGGTTCCTCAATCATGTGCATGGACTCCCACGTTTTCGACAGCAAATCTCAGCAAATCTTGTTGTACTATAGCTTTAAGATGGTTAAATCCAATTTTTAATGTGAAATACTAACAAATAACTGAACCAGTGAATATATTGAACTGCTTCACTACCTACTAAAGTAGGTTTGGTATATGTGTTTGGTATCATGTTCCCGGTGCTTTTATAGTTACTATCTTCTTGAACATTCGTGATATCTAAACCACATCTACCAACAATTAAATCTTGTAACGAATAAATTGTTGAGAAAAAGTTGGGTTAAAATAACCCCTCAAACCTCAGTTTCGCTGTGAAATAATCCATCGATAAAGATAACATTTCAATTCCCATTATCAAAAGGGAAACCAAAAATTAGAAAATGAATTTTCAGTTCCACGATAGAAAGTTAGAAACAACAATAATTAGATCAATTATTAATATTATTATGGGTATGTATTGCACCTTACTTTTAACCCAAGCAAAGACAGCAAGAGTCCATTATATATGGCTATGCACCTGATAGGACCACACCTCGGAAGCCCAAATTTAAATGGTCATTGTACTATGAACCTGTTTACCCAAACACAGTCGTTAGAAGCTTCGGACTAATAAGAAGGCCTTATTCTCATTTTTTCTCGTCGTTTTGTGTTTGCTCATTGGTTTCAGTGAGTTCACCTAAGCAAAGCACGCCGTAGACTTTGAATATGGAAAATCTATGCCTCTTCGGTGACTAAGGTGCAAAGTCTGCGTTTTTTTATTTTTCTTCGTCGAGGGAGGCACAATTCCAAGCTTCCCTTCAACCAATTTTTGTCTTCCTCTTCTTCTTCTTCCTTTTACAAACAAGCTCATGGAGTCGTAGTAGCTATTATTGTTCCCAAGCTTTGTTTTTTTCTTTCTCTATCGCAGTTTCTGGGTAAGAGAAAGGTGGGAAATTAAGGAATTGGAAGTTGGAGGTAGAATTGATTGATGGGTCTCGTTTCGAATCAACGAGGCTCGAGAACAGAGACGACCCAAGAAGGTTTACCAGTTTCTGTTTCCACAGGTATTGGTGCAGCGGTTCCTAAGAAGAAATGGTCTAATCTAATGCCTCTGTTTGTGGCCCTTGTGGTCATTGCGGAGATCGCGTTTCTGGGTAGGCTTGATATGGCGAAGAACGCAGCCATGGTTGACACCCTGGCTGACTTGTTCTACCGGTCCCGTGTGCCGGTGGAAAGTGATGATTTGGGGTTAGATATGGTGGGTGATGATCGGAATTTGGAATCAGAGAGCTGTGAGGAATGGTTGGAGAAGGAGGATGCTGTCACATATTCAAGGGACTTTGACAAGGAACCTGTTTTTGTTTCTGGAGCTGACCAGGTCTTGTTAATTTTAACTATTAACTTCCTTTTCTTTCTTTTTTCTTTCCTTTTTTACATTCTCTGATATCATTGTTATAAATTTTGAAGAATAAGTAGTTGTTCACAAGTTAGTATAAGCATCTTCTAGCACATTTGTTTTTTGGTTTCTGGGCATGTTTGTTTCGTTATTGATAGGTCAAAAAATAATTAATGTATGTAACCTACTGATAATTGTTCTTGTAAAGTCACTGTTTTTCTTCTTGTCCATCTAAAATTTTTAGTTCATTCAAATGCAGGAGTATAAGTCGTGTTCCGTGGCATGTAAATTTGGGTTTATTGGGGATAACAGACCTGATGCTACATTTGGCTTACTTCACCAAGCTGGAACAGCTAGTGTTCTGCGATCAATGGAATCAGCACAATACTATGCAGAGAACAATATTGCCATGGCACGACGGTGGGTAAGCACTATCATAAAGTGTTAATTCATTAGATTGGATCATTTATTGCCTTCATCTGAAACCATGGTTTTGTATTGTTTTTATAGTTATATGGAAATGTGTGGTTAATCCTGAGAATAAATTCCTGGTTTAATGTCATGGGATTGTGGATCCTATAAGGGTAAATATAACCTATAGCCTATAGGCTAATGTGGTACAGGGTTTTAATTTGCAACTATGTCTTTTTCTCTTTTTTTGACCACGTCTGCAACTTTGTCTACTTTTCTTTGCAATTGATAATTAGTTCATAATGCTAACTGCTATGTTTTTACTTTTCTTCAAATGAATTTCTTCTTTCTTGTCTCTATTATAGTGGACAGTGTTCCATTCCAAAAGTTAAAAAAAAAATGTCAATAATTAAACTAATAATATGATGTCCTTGTGTACTAGGAGGGGATATAACATTGTAATGACAACCAGTCTATCATCTGATGTTCCTGTCGGATATTTTTCATGGGCCGAGTATGACATCATGGCACCGGTAAAGCCAAAAACTGAAGCTGCTCTTGCAGCTGCATTCATTTCCAATTGTGGTGCTCGAAATTTCCGGCTGCAAGCTCTTGAAGCCCTTGAAAAAGAAAACATCAAGATTGACTCTTATGGTGGTTGTCATAGGAACCATGACGGAAGAGGTACGTAATAATTTTGATAAATTTAAACATTAATGTCTGTTAGTATCTTTTGTCCCTCTTACTACAAATGTTTTTCTTGTCAAAATTGCAGTTGCAGTATTCCCTTTGTGATTACCATGTTAAGTGTTTTTCAAATTTAAATCGCATCCATTCTACCTTTTAGATTATGAATTTATTTATTATAAGCAATTGATTTTTTTATTAGATGCTTTTGTGGTTATTTTGTTTGGGAATATGAGGGAAGAAAGTCATTAGATTGCAGATTTTAGACATTGAAAGATTGTAACATAGTTTCTAATGTGCCTTCAAATGCTTCCTAGTTTCTAAGAATATATTTTCTATATACAATCTTCCGGAAAAAAATCTTTTCTATCTACAAAAAGCTTTCAATGAATATCATTAATCATTGGACCTGAAAGCATGGTCTGAGCACATATTGCCAATCACCTTGTTCTCAGATGATATTACAAAAGTAGAAGTTCCAAACATTTGATCACTAGATCTTGCCATCTAGGTCACTAAGTCAGAGGTTATGACACTTTTTTAAACTTAGAAAACCTGTAAACTTAATGCTTTAGCTGTCAGGTTAGCATCCATGACTAGGTTCTGAAACGTTTAATTATAATTGTATAATTTAATCCGTTGTCATTTACATTGAAACTCTCTTTCAATCAATTGCACCACATAATTTGATTTACTTGAGTATATATCTGGTACCATGATGGAAATCCCAAAAAGGAATGGAACATTTATGATAGGCATAAACACAGGAAAGTAATTTTAGGATTTTATTGAGGATTATATTTTGGATCTTTTCTTCTCAGTTATTTTTGGCATTTAGTTTTGTCACATGGGGTCTTTTAAATGGCTCTTGCTCTAATCTTGAACGTCGGTCAGTGTTTTGACTTTTGGGTAACGTTATCAGTTTGTTCTCTCTAACTTCTCTGCTTCCCCGTTCTCTCCTTTCTTCATTTCTTCTCGGATTCACCAAGCTTTCTAGTGATGCTGAACAGTAAATTTTTTTAATGAAAGCATAAACTTTATTTAATAAAAGAATGAAGCAGTTTGGAAGTAGAAGTTTCCTATCTCTTTCCTGGAATTTTTACTTTGAAATGCTTTTTGAAAGAATGGGTGGTTGGTTCACTACACATTAGCAGGAAGGAAAACAAATACAAGTATACTTGAAGCTTGATTATGACATTGAACATAAACAAACAATATGATAAGTCTCAATTATTATCATTATAAATGTGTAAAATAAAATAAGGATCTGATTGATGTATGATTAATTGATTTTTAAGTCATTTGAAATTACTCCACTGTGTGTGACAATAACTTACAAAGTTCCAATCAATATGTTATTATTTATTAATCAATATTGTTATGATTATTATTTGATTTTTTTTGCAGTGGACAAAGTGGAAACCCTGAAACGCTACAAATTTAGCTTAGCATTTGAAAATTCCAATGAGGAGGATTATGTAACTGAAAAATTCTTCCAATCCCTTGTTGCTGGTATGGAAATATATTTATTATCTCCCTTCATTCTCTCATACTTGCATTTACTACGTATGCAACATTATTAAATACTTTATATTGGTTCTTGCATCCCATCTGTTTTTCGTTTCCAAGAGCAATGCTCCCAGCAAAGGAGAAGATTCTCCCAGCCCTTCAGCCAACACTGAAATACAATCAGAAAAACAGAATAATCCTACTCATCCCTCCTACTTTCATTTATATAGAGAGCCCCCAACGCTGCTGCAATTATTTGCAGTTACATCACTATTATTACTGTTATTTTATAAAGTGACTGAATCTTCTAAAATAACTGACTCCTACATTTTACTGCACTTATTACTGCAGTTATTTATTTAAATAACTGACTCAAACTGACTCCTAAATACTACAAGAATAACTAACCCAATTACATAACTGAATTACACCCATTACTAGTCAATAACTCAAATTATATTTCTATCAATACCACCCTCTCTAGAAATTTGCCTTGTCCTCAAGGCAGAAGGCTGGAAATTGGCCTTGAGTATCACTTATCATTTTCCTTTTTCCTCCACTGCTAACAAGGACTCTGAATTGCCCACTAGATCTTCTTCCTCCCAAATAAGGAGTTTCAACTGACGATCTTGACACTGGTGGGTTGGACTATAATGTTGGCCACACTTAAAACACAACCCTTTGGCCTTACTATCCATTAATTCTTGGTAAGAAAGGTGGCACACTCCTTCATTAGGCTTGCTGCTTATCATCCCCACTAGTTTGTTTCTCGTTCCTTCCATGAGTTTGGGATTATTTTGAAATGTGCCGAGCTTATTTCCATTTGCTTCACTACCCTTGCTTCCAGCAATTTGGTGACTTAATGGCCACATTCTTACAAAAACCAGCTTTCTCTCTCCATGCTCCTATTTGTTTGGAGTCTCCCAACATTCCCAGCGCTTCTTCTCTGCAAGTTTGGCAGCAGAAATTGCTTTATATTTATCAGTAGGAGTCATAGATAATACCTCTAGTCTAATCTTCTCCTTTAGGCCTCCAAGAAACAGTCTCAAAGACTGTTCGTCTGGTATGGGAGGAACTTGTGCAGCCAGCATTTCAAATTCCTTCAAATTCCTCAAATTCCTCAGCGTAATCACCCACTGTTCCTGTTTGTGCCAACACCTTGAGTTGTGAAAAAGGATTGCCCAAATAATGTTCTCCATAACGATCAAAAATGGATCCATCCCATTGAACACCGGCAACTCAACTTTCTTGACTGACAAGAGAGATCATCATTCCTGAACCTTCACTAGTCTCTTTATGTTTCCCTGATCTTGAAAATAGAGGCTCACCGCGATGCTCTAGTTGCTTTTGGAACCCATCTCGCAATTATTTGCAGTTACATCACTATTAATGCAGTTATTTGCAGTTACTCATATTCTGGTGTTCTTGAATGCTCCGACATGGATATTATGTGTAGAAGAGAAAAATACATTTCCATGTAAACTTATGGAACATTTTCATAATGGGTTTTGGATTCTTAAAACTCCCACACTTAAAATATCAGCAGAACCTACTTATGATGCTGCTTCTGCAAATTAATCTCCTTTATTGTAGGAACTGTCCCTGTGGTTGTTGGTGCTCCAAATATTCAGGATTTTGCTCCTTCTCCTGGTTCAATTTTACATATTAAAGAGGTAGAAGATGTTGAGTCCATTGCCAAGACCATGAGACACCTAGCAGAAAATCCCGAAGCATACAATCAATCTTTGAGGTAAATTGCATGATGAAAACAAAAAAGCTTCTTAAGTTGTCATCCCTTTTAGGCATCCCTTTCTTGCTCATTTTGTGTACACGCATGCATTTTACAAAGATAATTGGTGACCAGCAGTTTATATCATTCAGTTATTTACATTGCCTGCAATGACTTAACTCCAAATTTGGATTCTATAATATTACGTTACAAAATCTGGACAGTTTGATGGCATCTGTTTCTAAATGACGCATCTTGAGTTTTTCTGATTTTAAAATGTGAATGGATTTGGTGTTGTGTTTTTTCTTTAATTTATGATCATCTGAATGCATCGTGAGTTATCTTATTAATAGGTGGAAGTATGAGGGCCCGTCTGATTCCTTCAAGGCCCTTGTGGATATGGCAGCTGTACATTCATCTTGCCGCCTTTGCATTCACTTGGCCACAATGATTAGAGAGAAGGAAGAAAAGAGCCCAGAATTCAAGAAACGCCCATGCAAGTGCACTAGAGGGTCAGAAACTGTGTATCATATCTATGTCAGAGAAAGGGGAAGGTTTGAGATGGAGTCCATTTACTTGAGGTATACAACTTACTTTGATTAGTAATTTTTCCCTTAGGCTATAATCCTATATAAATTACCATAGGTCTGCTAATGCTAGGCTTCCAGGACTTTCCCTCAAACTTGATGGCATCTCTTCTCTTGATTGCTTGACAATCAATCATAAGCAGTATAACAGCTGCCAAAAAAACCAAAAAAAGGAATATCATATGGTTGTGTTTGGTTAGAGTCAGACCAACTGAAAAGACTATATTCATTATTGTGGCTCTTCTCATTTTATCTGATTCCATCTTTATAAGATGAATGTCTTGAGATAACATATTGATAATTGAATTTTTTTGATGCCAATTGGCAGGTCTAGCAATTTAACTCTGGAGGCCTTGAAGGCTGCTGTTGTTTTGAAGTTCAAATCCATGAATCATGTACCTATATGGAAGCCAGAAAGACCTGAAATTTTAAGAAGAGGCAATGAATTGAAATTTTACAGAATATACCCTGTGGGCTTGACACAAAGGGAAGCCCTTCATACCTTCAGCTTCAAAGGGGATGTGGATTTCAGGAATCACTTGGAAAGCAATCCTTGTGCCAAGTTTGAAGTTATTTTTGTGTAGCATGTGTTAATGGGCTTTCTGCTTTACATTAATATCTAGCACTGCCACTTAGCCAAGGCTAGAGTTTTAGGAATGAGTATGGCGTTGGAATTGGCATGGCTTTATTAATGACTGGCCTCCTGGCCAACTCATTGAGGATTTACATTTGGAAAATATCTGACTTCAAATTTAAACTCGTTTGTGTGCGAGAAGTTATCCAGTGAAGATCCTTATTTGATGTTTAGTTTGTTTGATTATCTAGATACAGTCATAAAAGTCGACAGCATGAAAGCTCTTGTATATTGTGGGTGAAAAATTTAATAGAAGCCCCAGATATTTCACTCAAGAATACATTATGATTTTGTGTTGCTAGGATGACTTTTTAAGTATTCCCATTGTTTTTATATTTATAATGTGAATATGTTGTTTTGGTTGACGCTTGGCACAACTGCTTTTGTAAGTATTAAATTTTGTTTCTTCTGAAGTAAAGTTTGCTTTTTACATAGCAAAGTTCAAAAAATCAAGGGAACTGGTTTTGGCAAATCCATAGTGGTCAGGTTGTTTTTACTTTAGAAGTTTTTAAGTTTATCTTCTATTCTATAATTTATTATATAAAATGCTGGAGATAATTAAGGCTCTGTCAATAAAATATTACAGCGACCTCTATGATTTTATCTTGAGTACAAGTTTGTATTGCCAGATAGTGCTTGTATTTGAAGATAGAAGATGACAGAAGGAATAGAATATGATGGGCTGAGGTTGTCTGATTCCAAGGTAGCTACAACTGAAACGAAAGATTACATGATTAAAAAGATGTTGTGAAGTTGGCATTGGCAAACCAAAGGGCCAGTTCAGTAGTTAGAAATAAACATATTTCCTTTTACAAGATAATATAATATAATGTAACATAGACGAAGTTGTTACTTGCTAGTTCCGCACATTGTGGTATCATCATGTCTCTTTTAGCCTATAAAACTTTTTAACAACCTTTGCATAAATAATAAAATAAAAAACACACGTCAACACACATTACCCTCAACTTTCCTTTTTTTTTTTGGTTCAAGTGTAAAAACATTGTAAGATTTTTTATATTCAAAAATCAGTTTTCAAAGAAAAAATAATGTATGAAATTAACACACATATATCTCTCTCTCTCTCTCTCTATATATATATATTAAAAGGGTTCGCTTTTTCTGCAGTTATTGCAGATAAGTTAAATGCAGTAAGCCCAATACGATGTCGTTTTGCGACGAAAATCATGGTATTTTTGTAATTTTAATTTATTTCAGGGTTATAATGGTCTTTATATTTATAATTTTTTAAGATTTTAATACCAAAACGACGTTATTTTGAAAAAAAACGCAGACAACTTATCTGCAGTGATTGCAGAAACATTTTTCCCATATTAAAAAATGTGTATCATTTTAAAAGATGTAAAGTTGTGTCATTTTAAGTGAGAGAATGAGATAGATAAAAGGGGGAGAGAGTAGACAAAAAAAATAAATGTGTGGGTCTCACCTCTTTGTGAGAGTGAAACGACACAAATTATGTCATTTAAAAGGACAATCATTTTTCTCATATATATATATATATATATATATATATATATATATATATATATATATATTAAATTAGACCATTTTCTTAAGAATAATTTAATCACTCATTCTATATTTTTTTAAAGAATAACATCATTCTTACCTTCTTTTTTTAATTCAAATTCTTTTGAATTAATTAAACATATCCTTCTTATGATTTTAAATATTTTTCTCCAAATTTTTCAATAAACCAAATCCATGCGAATAAATAATATTTCTACAAGTTCGAGCTAGAGGCTTTGAGTTTGAGCCCATAGAATAGAAAAAATGGTCTTCAGAGAGCCGCTCCGGCTGCTAAAGTCAGTGCTCAAACTGAACTAGTCCGAAGAATGAATTTATTAATAGAAATAGTAAAAAAAAATATTTTTACGAACTATATGAATTTATGATGTTTCAAAATATAAAAGCTAAAATTTTGATTGCTCTGAATTTCTGTCAACAATATGAATTTTTGATGTTACAAGCTGAAAAAGTCAAAGTTTTGTTAAATCCTTTGATCATCACAAAGCGACTCTTGGCACCACCCAAAGGACCATCGAACTAAGAAAGAAGCTCTTGCTTGCTCGTAAGGTCCCCCTTCAATTTTGTACTCACGTCCTACAAAAATGTTCACCCTTCTCTCTCTCACAGCCATTACCATAACCTCAATCTCATTCTCAACACCATGTCTTCCTTCTCTGTTCGCTTTTTCACCCCTCCATGCTACCTCAACTCTCGCCCCAAGACATGGCTATCTGCAACTCCAACTGTGGCTTCGGTTTCTTCAGAGGTGGAGGCATCAAGGTTGGAGCCTAGAGTGGAAGAAAGAGATGGATACTGGGTTTTGAAGGAAGAGTACAGGGCAGGCATCAATCCTCAAGAAAAGGTGAAGCTTGAGAAAGACCCCATGAAGCTTTTTATGGAATCTGGTATTGAAGATTTGTCAAAGATGTCTCTTGAGGAAATTGAAAGGTCTAAGCTCACTAAGGATGATATTGATGTTAGACTCAAATGGCTTGGCCTTTTTCATAGGAGAAAGCATCAGTGTAAGTTTGACTTCACAGTTTTCTCATTCTTTTGGTTTGGTTAATTCAAATTCTGTTTTTGAATATACTCTTTCATTTATTTAAGAATAAAACTATGCACTTTGTTGTAAATAGCTCTTATGTTGAAGTAATAGTTGGGTTTGTTTCTATTGGCAAAACCAGATGGTAGATTCATGATGAGACTGAAACTTCCAAATGGGGTAACAACGAGTGCCCAAACACGATACTTGGCGAGTGTGATCAGAAAGTACGGGAAAGATGGGTGTGCTGATGTGACAACGAGACAGAATTGGCAAATTCGAGGTGTGGTGCTACCTGATGTCCCTGAAATTCTTAAGGGCCTCGCAGAAGTTGGGTTGACAAGTCTTCAGAGTGGCATGGACAATGTTAGAAACCCTGTGGGTAACCCTCTTGCAGGAATTGATCCAGATGAGATTGTTGATACCCGACCTCTCACTAACTTGTTATCTCAATTCATCACTGCCAATTCACGTGGCAACCCAACTATGTCAAATTTGTAAGTATATATTTAGTTAGGAGTTTACATTTGTGCGGCTGCTGTACGTACAACAATCAAATACTTGCCATATATATATTTGAAAGCATCAAATGTGGGGAATCATAACCATACAAAGATGAAAACATTAAATGTGGGGAATCATAACCATACACATGTTGTTGCTGTACGTAAAGTGGCTGCAGAAATGATTTTACAGTTATTAGTTATTGCTATAATATAGTTACATTGCAAGCATTAAGACTTTTATGATCTATAAGCATATTTGTTCATAAATTTCGGGAGACTGTATTCTCTCTATGTCTCATTTAATATGATCAGGTTAAGGTGATTTCAATTGTTCATAGACAAATCAACAATGAGGAGAGGCGAGAGAGAGCATGTTAGGATAATGAGTGAAGAAGGGATAACCGTTAATTTATTTATGGATGAAAAATCGAGATATTCTTATATGAACATGTTAAATTAGAGATGAAATGATTCATTTCCAATTCCTATGAGATGGACGGAATTTCTGAACAAGAATTGGTGTGGGGCATTTGTAATCTGTGCAGGCCAAGGAAGTGGAATGTATGTGTGGTGGGGTCCCATGATCTCTTTGAGCATCCCCACATTAATGATCTGGCTTACATACCTGCTAATAAGGATGGTCGTTTTGGATTCAACTTATTGGTTGGTGGTTTCTTTAGTCCCAAGCGTTGTGCAGAAGCAGTTCCACTTGATGCATGGGTTTCCGCAGATGATGTAATCCCTGTTTGTAAAGCTGTCCTTGAGGCCTATAGGGACCTTGGCACCAGAGGGAACAGACAGAAAACAAGAATGATGTGGTTGATTGACGAACTGGTAAGTAATCATTTTATTTAATTTTGCCTGTTTTGCATGCTGTTAAATCAAACATGTACCTTAATAGGATGATTTACTTATGATATAATCCTTTCTTTTATAAATCATAAAAAAAAAATCATGCAATTTATAAAATATCTCGGGGTGTCAATAGGATAAATCCTGGTGCATAAAGCTCCCCGACTTCTAAGAATGGGAATGAGAGTTGATTATATATAATCTTACCCTTCCATTTTTACGAAGAGGTTGTTTTTCCGGGTGTTAATGATGGAATATTTAAAATGTTTGGTTATCCTATTATGTAATAAATGTTTGGCAAATGCAGGGAATAGAAGTATTCAGGTCAGAGGTGGAAAAAAGAATGCCAGGGAAGCAACTGGAGAGGGCATCCCAGGAAGATTTGGTTCAGAAACAATGGGAAAGAAGAGACTACTTAGGTGTTCATCCACAGAAACAGGAGGGTTTAAGCTATGTTGGGATTCACATTCCAGTTGGTAGAGTCCAAGCAGATGAGATGGATGAGCTAGCACGTTTGGCAGATGAATATGGCACTGGTGAACTCAGGCTAACAGTAGAGCAAAACACAATAATTCCAAATATAGAAAACTCAAAACTTGATGCCTTGCTCAAAGAGTCTCTATTGAAAGAGAGATTTTCACCTGAACCTTCCCTTCTAATGAAAACACTGGTGGCATGTACTGGTAACCAGTTTTGTGGGCAAGCCATAATAGAGACAAAGGCCAGGGCGCTGAAAGTAACTGAAGAAGTGGAGAGGCAAGTGGTAGTGACTAGGCCAGTGAGAATGCATTGGACTGGTTGTCCTAACACTTGTGGGCAGGTGCAGGTTGCTGATATTGGTTTCATGGGGTGTATGACTAGGGATGAGAATGGTAAGGTTACTGAAGGTGTGGATATTTTCCTGGGAGGGAGAATTGGAAGTGATTCACATTTAGCAGAGGTTTATAAGAAGGGTGTCCCTTGCAAGGACTTGGTGCCCATTGTGGTAGACATACTGGTAAAACATTTTGGAGCTGTCCAAAGGAATAGAGAAGAAAGGGATGATTAAATTTTATAGTTCATTGGTTATTTTTGTTTCTTAACTAAATCTACTGTTACCTTCAGATAAAAATATCATTGTCCTCTCCAAAATAAATGAATAAGGGTTGATATAAGGATAAGACATATACTCTCTACTAAATATCATTGTTTCTTAAATGAATAAGTTACATTTTTTTTATATGTATGCTATATTTCTTTCTTTCTTATCATGTAACATTTGTAAGATAATTGATTTTTCCTTCTTAATTTTTCAGGCCAATTTCATATCACTTTAAAATTGTTAACACTATCATAAAATTCACCTTATTTTTAAGTATGTTTTTAAGTAATTAGTTTTTATGTACATTAAAATTAACAGAAATGTATCTCTGCTGATGCAGGAATTTTTTCTCCATGCACAGCCATCAAAATATGTGCAACCTCTTTTTTTTTTTAAGTAGTGGGACCCACTTTTTTATGTTAATTGGAGAAAAAAAATTCTCTTCTACTACATGAGAAATATAAGTCCCTAAAATTAAATAGAAACTTCCACATGTAGGTCATTTTATTTTTAAAATAAGGGTTTAATATTTTTCATATTACAGAAAATAAATTTTAGAAAATATATTAGTGATGTAACAGGAAACAAAAAGTTTTCTTGCACGCACATAATGGAGAGAGAAACAAAAATTAACGAGCCCCACATCAATTCTTTTTTGTTTTTCTATTACATGACCAATATATTACTCATAAATTTTATTTCATATATATATATATATATATATATATATGTAAAAATATTTGAGACTCATATTTTTTCATTTTCTCTCTTCTCCTTACAATGGCTCGTATGAATCCTACATATTTTAATATATGTGTAGGAAATAAATTTATCTAAAAAATATTATTTCCTTAAAATAAACAATGTAATACCTCTGGGGTATCAATTTTGATGGATCCTTTTCATAGCAATTCCCAACTAATTACGAATATTTATATTTGATAAGCATGTAATATTTTAAATAGTGACACGAGTTTACCTGACATCACGTGAATTTGCGCGTTTAAAAGAATTAATAAAAAAAGGAATTTTTTTTTCAAAAACCTCTTGTAATTTACTTTTTTTATCATTTATCTTCTTATCATTTTTTCTTATTATTTACCCTATCTTCCTATTATTATTTTTCCATCTAAGTTCATATTTAACATCATTAAAATTTGAATTAATTTGTTCATTTTACTCTTATTTTGCCTACATGAAAAGCCCTAATCTATTAAAAAAAAAAAGTTTAAACTACATTTGCTGAGCTAATTAAGTAGAATACAGATCCCATTTTAAATTCTGCATTTAATCAATACAATATTTTTCTTCAAACATGGTAAAGTTGTCACTTCACTGCAACAAGAATATATACGACCTAAATCGACCCATCAAGTCAAGCGATGACAAATTCAAATTCTAGCTATAATGGATTATGCGAGCAAGCGGGAAAAAAAAAAGGTATGAAATCCCATATTTATATTAAAGGATTTTATAAGAGTTATGTTAGATTCGTTTTGCGTGTCGTAGTTTTTTTTTTTTTTTTTTTCTTCAAAAAGTATAGATCCCACAAAATATTATGTGTGTAAAAAATTGTGTTGTGTAAGTTAAATAACAAATGCAAACCCCTGTATTAAATAAGTGATTCCTACCATACGAAAATTCAAATTCTAGCTATAATGTATTGTGTTAACAAGCGGGAAAAACAAAGTATGAAATCCTATATTTATATGAAGGGGAAAGAGTTTGTAATTTGTACTGTGAAAAGAAAAAGTGGTTATGCATATAGATAACTTTTTTTTTTTTTTTTTTTTAAAAAAAGAATATATATGCGAGCCCCATCGATTGTTATGTGCCTGCAGGTTTTTTTTTTTTTTTTTTCTACAACATTACAAACATTTTCCTCTTATATTAAATAGGTGATTCCTAGTGTAAGAAAATAAATTATGAAAGATAAAAAAAATAGAAAAATTAATCTTAAGAGATTTTATATGATACTCTAGAAAATATGAAAATATAATCAAAATAACATATAGAGTCAATCCTCACCCTTATCCTTATTTTAATATTTATATCTTCACTTTTTGAGTTATTACTTTTAATTCAATTCACTATCTATTACATCATCATCCATCTATTGTATTTTAGTTGACAAACACTCTGTAAATGAAATATCATATTGAAAGAGGACTCCCTTTAAAATTAACAATTAAATTCAAAATCTCTATCAAGTGATTAACAAAACTACGATATTTATCAACTACGTTTTGAAAAAAATTATGTAAAAAGAAGGAAACAAAAATGTCTTTACTGGCCGTTTGGTACATGGCTTTTGGCAGGATTCCCGAAAAACTGATTTTTTCTATATTTTAAATTTTCAGATATTATCGTAAAATGAATGTAAAAATCATATTTTTACAAATCGAGATTCTTGGACAAAAAAAAATTTCTCCTCTATCAAACGCCCCATTAAACTTTGCAGTTGAATGACTGAAAGTGAAGAATGTAGCTAACTTTCAATGACAATGCAATTTAGATGCAAAACAAGGTAAAATAGACAAGTTATTTCAAATTTTAATAGTGTTAAAAGTGGATTTTGATGGAAAAACCATTGGGGAGATAAGTGAAAAAAAAATTCATAATAGGATAAGTGATAACTTTTTGTATGATAAGAAAAATATTTGTCATTTTAAAGATGATCATTTTAGTTAAAATTATTATTTTTTATTTAAAATTTAAATTAAAAAAATCATCCACTTTTCTCCTTATAATTTTTATTATGTGTCTCTTTTTCTCACTTAAAAAAAAAATAATTTCATATCTTTTAAAATAACAAACACCAAGATATATATCATCAGATATATACAAATTTAGAAAAATAAAAAAATGCATAAGTAAATGAGTCAAATCTTAAGCCCAAATTTGCTGTGCCTAAAAAGCTCCAAGACCAGATTCCTAGTAACAGCAGAATTTGTAACAATCGAAAATGGGCAAAGCCCATCTCAGGACAATGAGGTTCTTTCGGGTTATTTTTTTGGGAAATTTTTCTTTGGGTCTCTGGTCTCTTGTTTATGTTCTTCTTCCCCCTTTCCCCATAAAAAAAAAAAAAAAAAGTCTTTCAGTTGTTCAAATATGCTTAATTGTGACAAAAAATTTATTCGGAATAGATAAAAATAAATTCCAAAACAAAAAAAGAGAGAAATAAAACTGGATGAAATTCTTCCACGGTCTAATTTTTCTAAACACAATTGCTTAGTTTTAAAAATAAACGAATAATAATATTTATTTAAAAAGTGATATTTTTTTTAAAAATGACTTCCAAAATAATAATTTTTTTAGTTTATAAAACTACATTTTTCTTAGAGATGTTCTCAATTTTTTTTTTGGTTTAATGTTTTTAGGGTGACAGTTTGTAATTATGAAAATTTATTAATGATATTTTTATAAATAAACTTAATTTCTTTTAAATTTTAAATTGTTTTAAGATGATAACCTTACAATTAATTATAACGATTAATTAATGATATTTTTATAAATAAATTCAACTTCTCTTCAATTTTGGATCCAATTATATTCAAATAAGTTTTTTGTATTTTTAAATTCAATTTTCAAAATTTATATTACAAATCAAATTTGAAGAACTAAAAAATTTAAATTAAATTGAAACAAACCCTTGATTGTTTAGGTTGGTTATATTTATTACCAGTTTATATATACCATCTCTTACTACTATTTATATAATTTTGGATCAAATTTATTTCCAAAACATATACTACCATTTATTTCACTGACTTTCTATATTAATTTAAAGGTAGTATAAATGATAATAAAAAGTAGTAAGTATAAATTGGTGATAATTATAATCAGTTTTTTATGTTTATTTTCTTAAAATACTTTTTAATTACATTCTTTTCCATTTTTTTTATTTGTCTACAGACTACAATCAAGTTCAATGTCTCCATGGAGAGGGGCGAGGGTACATTAAGTCATTAATGAAAATCACATTTCTAATAATATTATTTTTCTAAAAATAAATTAATCCTGAAATTGATCACATTTCAATGAGATATTTCAAACTACTTCAAACCCATTTCTTCCATCAACCTCTATGCATTGTATGGGCAGCCCATGGCTAAAGTTCTCTAACACAATGCTTGTGTTGATATGTGTGATAGAATCTCTAATTGATGTCCTCATTTATGCACCAACAAACCCCATCTATTATTCCTCATTCTCTCTTCAAATTCTCTTGACAACCACCCTACTTGAATGGTTATTGTAGTATGCGATGAAAGATGAGTTTTTAAAAATAAAATATTTTAAGAAAAATAATAAAAATATTTTTTAAATTAGTAAAAATTGATAAATCCGACCTCAATTAATTTGGGATAAAGATGTTGTTGATGTTGATGTTGATGTTAATGTTGAGTAAAAATTGATAAACGCTATATAAAAATTAACAAGTTAAAAATGTAGATAAATATATTAAAATATCAACAAGACACGGTAAAATTAATGTATTAATACATGAGATAGGATATTGTTATTATCAATTAGTGTCAGTGGCAGAGCGACGTGTAGTTTAGGTGTGGCCTCGGCCCGGACTAAATTTTAATAAATTATACTTACTATATATAATTATATAATTTATTATAATTTAGTACGGATTAAAATTGTAATTTGGCCCGGGCTATAATTTGTAACTTGGCCCTATCTAAAAATTAAAATATTTTTGGTGAAAGATTTGGATAAGTTGTATTAGGTTATGTGTTCAATTTCCACTTATATATAAATTTTTTTTTAGTAAAATTAAAAAATATTTAATACAATTATAACTTTTCTTAGTGCTGCCAGTTCATGTGCTCTATATTTAATATAATTTAAATATATTATAATATGAACTAACTAAAATTAAGAAAAATAAATACACATATAATTTTTTGGTCCGGACTCAAATTAGAGCTCGGCTCCGCCACGGATTAGTGTTATTACCAATGTCACTATCAATTTGTTTTATAACCATACAAAGGTAAAAATAAACATAATCGATATAACAATGAAACAAATTAGTAGTGACCTTAATAATAACACTAATTAGTAGTAATATAATATCATATCTCATGTTATCAAAAAAATAAATAAATAATATCATATCTCATCATATATTATTAGAAATTGGTGTTGCCACTATATTTTGCTCCGACAATGAATGATGACAGAGAGAGAGAAGAGAGAAAGATATTGTCTAAGATTTTCAAATTTCAACGATAATCCAGCAACATTCTCGAGTAGTCTGAAGCCATCCATATTAAGAAAATAAGTCATCCCCAAATAAATGAGGCTCTGATATGACTATGAAAAATCGACTCGCCCATGTCAACTGCGAGAGCATGACGACAACGTAATGGAACGTTTTGGACCATTCAAAATAAGAATCAACTACTACAAATTCATAACCAGACGCAAACAATAATAATAATTAGAGTCTAGAGAATGCCAAAACATAAATGCGGTTATAGGAGTGTGTCTCTATAAACTTAGATTTATTTATGCTAAGATTAACAAGATTCAGTTGAATCAATGAATTAAACGAATACCTTCAATTTAATTACTTAATTAACCTTCGTTCTCACATGGATCAACATCAAATAACCAATCAATACTCATTCAGAATATATTCAACCCAAAATACTTGCAGATTATGGATCACACAATCAAACATAGATCGACCTCATTAACATTCTATCATGCAGATTTGGGATCAAGCCTCAATGAAAAACAAAGACAAATCAATTTTCATTAATCAAGAAAGGGACATGTTATATTTACAATTTTTTTATTTATAAATTTTTACAAACTTGCTTATATATTTTGGCAGATACATTCCTCTATTTTTATATTCCCCCGCAGTATATATGCAAGTTTGTAAACAAATTTTTTGTAAATATAACATTCTTCATCAAAAAAATAAGGTCAATGTCTCAAAGAGAGTAAAATCTTTGAATTGATTATAGAATTTTAGGTCTGCATGCTGCAACAATTGTAAAGCCTGAGAGAAAAGATAAGAGTCGAAGATGAAGAGAGTAGAAGAAATGTCTCAAGAATGCTCAAATTTTCTGTCTTAATAGTGTTACATAGCTTAGATAGCTGTCTCCTAAAATAATTTAAGATCTAGAAATAATGTCAAAATTTTAAGTGTTTGTTAAATTATACAATTAATTTCAAAATGACCACAATGAGCTGAATTTCATTAAATGCGAACAATTCACCCTAACTAAACATAAGAGAGCCGTAAGAGATTAAGAAAAAAAAAAGTAGTCTGATGGTGAAGCACGTTGGTATGCTTATGGTTAATCAATGATCTCACTAACTTTTTGCTCTGCTCGGTCTTATATATATTGAATTGTTATAAATGATTCAATTTAGCATTGATCTTGTGGTTACGCAACAAATGTGAAAGTCTATTCGGGATGACAATGCATGTTGCTTTTCGAATTACCCAAAAACCATGCGACGAAACTAAATTTTGTGGTGCCGCCAATCACCCCCGTCCCACATATGTTCCCACACTCTCTATAAGTTAGTTTTCAATTGAGTGCCATTGGTGAGACAGCCACAAACGTGATTAATGGTATGAAATTAGAGAAAGGAAAACTGTTGTCCCCCACAGATAGTGTCTTTTTTGTGTGTGTGTGTTTTTCCTTCTTTTAAACAACCGCAAATTTAAGTATATATAGCATTCCTTTTATAATTGGATGCATTTATTAGAGGCAAAATTCTTCAACAAATATCTGCATTTCTTGGGAGCATTAGACATCGCACGGCTTGCGTTAACTAATTCAATATATAATGTATGAGATTTACCTAAGCACGGCTCTTTTGGTTTATATATATATATATATATGAGGCAGGATCCTTTGACATCGGTGTCAAATTTAAAGTTTGACACCTCATCTGAGAGCCGTTAGATCAAAAAAGATCAACGACTCTGATTTGCAAGTATGTGACACCATTGATCTTTTTTGATCTAACGACTCTCAGCTGAGGTGTCAAACTTCAAATTTAACACCGGTGTCAAAGGATCCTGCCTATATATATATATATAAGACATTCTACTAATTGCTTCCCTTGAATATTGGTTAAAAATAAATATATTATTAAATAAAAACAAAAGTTCAAAACACTCATTATATTAAAAACACAAGTAAATTAGGTAAAATGCACACGTGTCCTTTTGTTTTTGGGGTAGATCCGGATATGCATTTACATCCCTCAACAAAAAAAGATAGTAACTTTAGATACTTAAATTTTGAAACTTGTAGCAATTTTGTTTTCCATTTAGTATTGTGTTCATTTCAACTGGCTAAGCCATTCATGTGATATATTTTTTTATATTTTTAAATAACTTGCCAAAAATATTATTTTAAAACAAAATTTGCTAAACTTAAAACAAATAACTTAACCCTACTCAATATCGGACGTTAGGGTTTACGAGTGAATTGTATCTGAGCTCCACTAACGTTACTTATATATATATATATATATATATATATATATATATATATATATATATATATATATATATATAAAGATATTGTAACAACCAATTAGTGTTACTATCAATATTACTAGCAATCAATTTCACCGTTAGATCGATTATGTTGATCCAACAGTTATATTTATTTCCATCTTTGTATAGTTATGATTCTCCATATTTAATACTTTATATTATTTTCACCTTTGTATGGTTATAATTTCTCATATTTAAAGCTTTCACATTAGATATGGGGAATTATAACCATACAAAGATGGAAATAAATATAACCGTTAGATTAACATAATCGACCTAATAGTGAAATTGATTGGTAATAACACTAATTGGTTGTTACAATATCATACCCCGTATATAAATCATCTTAAATTTTTTTTCACAGCATATATATCTTTTGCATCACTCGGGTATCTTCTTTAACATTCATCATTCTTGTGTGGTTTGATTCATCAATTTCTGCATCCATTTTTTTTTTTTTAAAAAATTTGGTCTGTATTTATTCATAGATATATCAAAACATTACAAACTTGTTATGTGATTATCATATTATTATTGGTTCATATCAAGGGGGGGTTTTGGGAAAAGCCCAAAGAAGCACCCCATGGAAAGGGAGAAAGGGATTGAGAAAAAAAAATGAATAGGAAAAACACATTGTGAGGTTTAAACCCATATATCTATCATAACTTTACCTACTGGCCATATATCTATCATAAGTTTACCAACTGGGTTATTTGTAAAGGAACACAATATTATTATACTCCAATATCAATTTATTTCAATAGTATTTCCCCCTTCTATGTGATTGATTATTAGTAGGGGTGTAAATGGGCTGGGTTGTGCTTTGACCTTTATGGACTAAGCTTACGTAAAAAAATATTCAGTCTATCTGGCCTACTGACCTACTAAAGACTTTATTTATAATATAAAAAAAAAAAGCTTTATTTATAGGCCAAGTCTGACCCATTTTTAAAAATTAGAGAGCCTGATATGGCCTACAGGCCTTGTAGGCCTCCCTCGTGATATTTTTTTTTTTAAAATTAAGAATTTTAAAATATTCGCTTAACATTACAAGTCATTAACGTGTTCATAAATTGCTGCATTTTTTTACACGAGATATAAATTTCACTAGTGAGCATTAAATATTTTACAATAGTAAAAAAAATAACTAAAAAAATATACTGAGTAAAGTTCCATTCATGCATGCACTAGTACTTCTCATAAGAAATACAAAATGACAAACAAGAAAGAGTCAACATAATACCTCAACTCTATAATGTATATCAGAGAGGAGTAGAGTCAAAGACATAGGAAAAATAAAAAAATACAATTACTAGGTCAACCAAAGCTCAAATAAAGTCTACAAGATAATATCATTCATTGAAATATCTTCACCATCAAGACAAGGGTTGGCACTAATTGTCACCTAAAATAAATATTTTATTTTATTTTTAAAAATTAAATAGGCCAGCCTACAAGGCTTTAGGCCATGCTTGACAAAATTGGCCTACAACCTATTTGTTAACAAAGCTTTCTTATAAGCCTAAGGCTACTCTACATTTCAACATAAGGCGAGCTAGGTCAGACTCAACGTAGGCTGAGATGTAGGCTAGGCCAAGCCAGCCTGACCCATTTACATCCCTAATTATTGGTAACATTTTTAGTTTTTCTAATAAACCCAACATCACACCCGATCTCTATTTTATTTCAATAGGTTTCTCCAAATTATACGTGAATTGCGATTTGCCCTCGTGATACATATTTGGCAAATGAAACTAAAACTCCAAATGGAGTTTATCCTTTCAATTCTATTTGGGATTCAATATTTTTGTTGTTGCTAATTATGAAGAAATTAAAAATTGATTATTCAAAATTATTTAGTTTTTTGAGTTATTTAGAAAATAAAATATAAAACGTGACATTCATAACACATACCAATTAAAAAGTTAAGAAAATATTAGATGGAAATTAAATTGCTACAAGTCCCAAAGTTTATGTCCTTATCTATTTTCTTTAGTTGGAGCACTAATTTGCTCAAACTTATTTGATAGTGTATATATGCGAGGTAGGATATTCATACTACTAAATTTTTTTATTATCATTAGATTTAAAAGTTATTTTTCATTTCTCTCTCTTCATTCAACTTTTCGTCTAATCCAATAGTAATTAGAATAGTAATAAAATGGTAGTAAAATTTTTTGTTAGTATAAATATCCTATTCTATATATGCATGTTAATTTTATGATGATAAAAGTTTCTCAGAGTTATCCCTTACGTGGGATTGGGACATGAGAATCATAGCCACACAGGAGGCGCTTGTTCCAATATGATCAGATTTTGGAACATGAACCGAACTTTTTCTAAGCTAATAATTAAGGTCATTAACGCACTAGCAAAATCCTCCTCAGAAAAATAAACCCCGTAAGGGGAATGAAGTCTCTTTCTTACATAATCATTATCAGAATATCATGAAGGCACACCAAGGGAGGATGACAAGGATGCAATGCCAACGCCAATCGCCGCATGTAGTCCAGAAAAGGAATGAAATAAAATGATCATATTCAGCTTTATAGATTTTGTTTGTCTTCTTTTGGTGTAACTGTAATCCCACTGGCCATTTGGAGGCACCGTGTTTGTTTTCTTTTTTGTTCTCTTTCTTTTTGTAGCAATTCACTATATTTTGTTCCATTATCCTTCCCTTCTTTCCTCCTCCTTCATCCATGTTATTTGACTTTGAAGAAGCTAAGCAAATCATCCCTTTATGACCAAAAACAAATTCATTGAATTATCCCTCCTTTATCAAAATAAATAAATATATGTATATATATTGACCGTACAACAGTAATCCCACTAGTTTGAGATGGGCAAAGTGAGGCTGCTTTCGAATATTCAATATAGAGGCCACTTTGGATTTAAATAGAGATTAAGCATTGTGGTCAGAGTAGTAGCTAATTAAGTCATCTTATCACTGATGTAAAAGATGGCTTATAGGACTTGGAAAAATAAGAAAAAAAAGAAGAAGAATAATTTTACACCTTAAATTCAAGAGGAATTGACTTTGCATCTTTCTCATTTTCACTAATCACACATGTACACCTCTAATGAAGAAAGTGTTGAATCTTTTTTACATTTACAAGCCAATCAAAGGCAACCGTCTGTTATATGCCACCCAAAAGTTTCTCACGAGAAGAGCCGTGTTAAATCCACATTCCTTTATGAATATCGGCTTCACACCCTGTTGTGGATGGGAATTTAAGATTTCAGTGCAGGTTTGGAGTTTGTACTTTGTACATGTGTTTAGAGACAGCCCCAAATGTGGATAAGCACAGATTATTGCTCACATAGGAAAACGCATATATTAAGTCAAAAAGGAGAAATTTGCAACTTGTTATAAGCTAATAGGAACAAAAAAATAAAAGGACATGTTCAATTACATTGTGTTTGAGTGAATTAAAAAATAAATAAAATTGTATTTGATACTTAAGAAATTGATAAGCATATATATAATATAAGCAGGTAGCAGCTGTCATGTGGTCCCAACGGAATTGCGGTGGATTTGGCACAGTTGTTACTTCTAAGCAAATCAAAAGCTCTGTGGATGACATAAATTTGATGCTAAGAGATATAGAGCAGCAAAGTTGGAGGTCAGAGTCATTGTTGTAGGCAAAAGTGCCATACATAAATCTCAATTCTCAACAAGGAATCAATCATATATTTTGAATTCCAAAGGAAAGTAATGGGGGCAGAGCCGTACTGCGTTGGCATTTATCTTTTGCAATCTCTTTGCATATCTAATAAGGAGATTCATTTTTGCCTCTTCGGATTCGGGACAGTGCCTAGCTATAGCAACCTCTTAAGTTCCGAAATTGACGGGGCTCGACTTAAACTTGGCCATGATTGCAAGCGTGGAGGAAGAATATAATAATGCTGTGGTTGGATAATATCTAAAGACTCTTTTCTAGATTACACAGATCTTTTTTGAAAGAATACTATGCGTCACTGGATTTATCCTATTTCATTTTCTTTTTTTTTTTGTCATCTTAGAGGCAATAATAGAGATCTGCAAGAAAGTTGACAAAGAATGGATCATAATCGGTTACGAGGAACATTCCAACTCATAAAGGAATGGTGCCTAATAACTGGACTAACTGGAGGTCACCATTTAATCACACTACATTCCTTATACCACTTCCATTCATACGAAGAATCCTACACAAACTATTTTTTCTGAATTTTTTTGACAAATGGTCACAAAAATAATTCATTATTTTAGTTGAATTGTCCTTCCCTGACCCTCTGCTTTATTAATTGTCACAAATTATATGTAAGGATGACTATATTATCATAATTCATAACATAAAGGGTTTTACTTCTCTCACGTTATATGAGAGAAGCTATCTCATGTTGTGAGATAAATTAAATGGGGCCCACCAATTTTTAAGAAAAGAAAAGAGAGGCACGTCTTTTTACGTGAGTGTAAAATGAGATAAGAATCTTATGTAGCATAAGAGTATAATTTCCCTAACATAAAGATTACTTGAAAGAAAAGATTTCATAGGCTACTCTACCTCTGACAAATTAAGACTCGAACAAAAACTTGCTAGGAAGCAGGATTATCAAGATGCTAATGCTCTATTTTAAGTTGCACAGCTTTCTGCTTAAAATGCTAGTCCAATATGTCCTTACATGACGCCAAATGCAATTATAAGTTATAGGTTGACTCTTAAATAGGAAAAAGCAAATTGTCATGTTGTCAGCTACTCATGTATATATGTTTTAATATTAGGAAGAATGGAGAATGGTTTCAATAGCCAAAAGCAGAGTGCGAAGCTGAGAATTATATTACGACAGAAAAATAATATAAATTATTAAAAAAGTCTTTATTCTTTACTCAATAATTTAAATTTTTGAGTTGAATTAGTTTTTTTACTTAATATATAAACCATTAAAAAAGATTCTTACTTGAAGAGACATGTTAAAGAATAATATAAATCATTAAAAAAACTCTAATCCAATAATTTAAATTTTTGGATCGAATTGATTCTTTACATGTTGGTATTGACATTTGCTTATATAGATCAAACATTTCGATTTTGCTGCCAACTCAGAAAAAGAGTGCTTAATATATGTAAAACGCAAGTAACAACTTGAGGAGAAAAAAGTGATGAGTCGAAGAGGAGGAGAGAATTATATGTCGGTACATTTGCGTGCATTTGTTGAGCTGTAGCATGATTGGCCTCAAACGAGCTTGTTAGGCTGCGCGTGATCTTTTACACAATTATATATAATTCTCTCCGTTCTTAAATTTTCATGTGATAAAAATAAGACTTTAATGTTATCTACATTCGTTCTCAAAATAATGTTATTTTAGGTTGAAAAATTAAAAAATTATAATAAAAAAGACTATTAGAACCCTGAAATAAATTATAATTACAAAAATACCTCGATTTTCACCTCTAGGGCTCAATATAGATAAGTTATTTACATTAACAGTAGAAAAAGTAAACTCTAAAAATAATTATATATTATATTTTCTATCTAAAATGGAGTTTATGATATTTAATTATTTTATTATTACTCATGGCTAATTTATTGTATTATGTATGTCAATCAGTTACCTTTATTGTTAACAACAACCATGCCATTGTTGAGTTGTTGACTAGATCAAAATATAAGAAATGGAGATGTATAGTTTATATAAAAAAAAATTGGTACAAATTTATAGAATATTTTTATTTATTGTGATTATCATTATTGTTATTTCTTTTGTCGAATGAGAAATATATGTATGAGATGGTATCTTTAAGCATGTTCTGAGCTTAAGGATGATTGGATATCACAAATTTTGAGATCTCATGTTGTATTGTGACATTTTGGTTTATTTAACTTGAGCAATTTTATGTTTTTTGGAAATTGCGTTAATTTAGTTTCATGTTGTTATGAAATTGAATTGAAAGTAGCAATTTCATGTTGTTTAGAAATTGCGATAATGTGATTTCATGTTGTTGAGAAATTACATTGAGAAGTGTAATTTTTTGTTGCTTGAAAATTGCACTGATATAATTTCATGTTGTTGAGAAATTACATTAAGAATCGTTAAGAATTAGATGTGTTACATTGTTGATCACATTTTGACACTAATTATAACTACCCTACTAGACTCATGATTTATAAAGATATAGTACTTATTGTATATGAGTATGGAATGTCATATGTTACGGTATTTTCAGCATATTGACCGTCATTTTCCTGTGATTGGATTATGTGGGATTGGATTGGACTAAGGTGCTAGAATTGGAATATTGTTTTCTTTAAATCGTGGCCATATAAAATAATTTTCTAGTTATTAATTCGATATAGTCATTTTCAAAATAAAATAATTTTTCAAAAGGATATTAAGTTAATTAATATTGCTCAAGTGAGAGAATTTTAAAAAATTTCCAATATGTGAGCTTCATTAAATAATTATGTTTTAGTATTTAAAAATATTCAAGTTAATAATATTCCAATTCGGTTAATTATTTGAATGAGCCCATTATAATCATGTCATATTTTTGGGCTAAAGGCATATGATTATATTGGCCAAGTTGGAGAGCAGTATAGGCTTTGATGTGATCCTAGTTTTTCATGATGAGTGGACCCAGTGGACACAGACTCTTATGATTAGCGATTTTTGATTAAATCCCCTCTCTAGCCTATTCAACATGGAGTTGGACTCTATGTGTTGTATGTGCTCCCATCGCAAAGGCTGCCGAGAATGATAGGCAATAGAGAGAAAGACCCTAACATCAAGTTTTTCCTCTTTTTCTTCGATTCTGTGATGGCCTAATAAGATATGCATACTACCCGTTTGATTCTATTATTATTTGGTATTTTATAATCATATAAACGATCCAGAATTTTTAAATCACATCTTTCGTGATGTGCAATAGTTCTATGTTATTTTATGTTATAAAATAATTAATTTAATATAAGAAAATCCATTTTATGTGTTTCAAACCAAAATAAACACACTTTATGTGATATCCCTTAATCTAATAAGGAAATGTCACTTACATATTTTGTTTTCAATGTTATTTTTTGTTATAATATATTATAGGAAAATAAAGAGCATTAATTATATAAAATGATTGTTTCATTTAGATTAACTAATTATGCTCTAAAAATATATGTCATTTTTTTGTTCCAACTAGTTCTAAGGAAGATATGCATGCATGCATTTTATTTTATTTTTGGTAAATAAAAGGCCTAAGCCCAAACAAACAAAAGGGAAAACAGACAGAAAGAACACCTAAGGACTACAAACCACCTCACGTGGTCTACAAACAGAAGCCAAATCTGCAAGCAACAAAAAATAAATACCAGGAGGAGGATCCCACCAAACTCTTTTATCAGGCTGCTCTTGATCATCAAGTAAAAAATTGGCCAACCAATCAGCAACAGTGTTGTCTTCTCGAAATGTATGATGAAAAGAAACTGTCCAATCTTTCTGACTATTGCTAAACATGCAAAATTGCATATAATTAAACTGAAGAAGGGTATTATATAGAACAAGTTTTTTTGTATAGTACCAATACAAAATATGCTTGTCACGTTTAATTATATATAAACTGTCTTTAGTTTTAGAGATATCCAAAATAATTTGCACGAGATCTCCCCTTTTAGATGCAGAGACCTATATGTATATATAAACTATCTTTTAGTTTTAGAGATATCCAAAATAATTTGCATGGGCTCTCCCCTTTTAGATACAGAGACCTATATGTAATTAATATTTATTCAAATCTTAGTCGTTGGTATCTAATACATACATTCAATGAGACATTGATTGCAACAACAACAACAAAAATAGTTAAGAAGGTTTTTTAAAAATGTGTAGTATTTCTAGTCGTAATATAGTACAAAAAAAAAAAATCATTGCTTGAGCTGTTGGATGGGGTTATGTTAAGGACTCATATATGAGGCTCATTTACTATCAGACCCAACAAGGGGCAATTTAAATATAAATATAAATATAATATAATTAAAAGAGTATATCTATCAAAGATATCAATCAACAATATTAAACATGGGCTTGGACTGCCAGAAAAGGCACAAAAGGTCCAAAATCAATATCCACAGGTAACTCTATAAATAGGAGGTAAAACCTCCAGGTATGATTATTCTCTCTTTATTACTGTTATGTTATCATTATGCAAACACACCACCCCTTTGGCGAAAGCGGTTTATTATTCCTTTGTGCACAATGATTTGCTAAACTCAAGAGTATCTAAATGATAAATACCTTAGAGAGAGCACCTAAATCCAAAAGAAACTTATTAGCCTATTAGGCTAGACATCTTTGTCTTCAAGACAGAACAAATTACATTAATGGTTTTATATTAATCTAACACACCTCTTAGAGCTCATTGAGCTTGAAAAGTGGATAATACATTAGGCTTAAGTTAACTGTGCTAAAAAATTCTATAATATTTAATATTTTTATTAATAGAATGGGAACAATGAGGATCAAATTCATAACCACTTAATTATATGGACTCTAATTCCACGTAAAGAATCATTTCAATCCAAAAATTAAAGTTTTGAGTGAGGTTATATTAATGATTATATTTCTCTAATAATAACAATATAAATTTATAGTATCAGAAGATCATATGAAATTTGTCAATAAAAAAAATGTCATATATCTTCATCAGTACTTATAAGATCGGACTTTTGATTATACTAAAGCTATGTACCATGCAAACACGTAGTTCTAGTTATCCTATAGGTGGTTTTTGGTAGAAGAGAAAAAAAATTTACCAAGAAAATATAATTAGTAGGACTATGGTGAAAAAGTGAGTTTGATAGGAAAGTTAAAAAAATATTGTTTGGTAGACCAAAATATTATCAGGAAAATTGAGTTAAATTTTCTGAGTCTATGATGGGAAAATGAGATGAAATTACCTAACTAACACTTGACTAAATATAAAGAACACTCTTTCTCTCTTCATCTTTCTTTTTGGCACATTTTTTGAGAAGGGATATTTATGTCAATTACTTTTTTCTTACTTTTTGGTTTGATGGGTAATGAGAATAACACCTTCCGGTGATATTCTGAAATGACAAAAAATTTTAATTGTACTTACAAACGAAGATTGCTATGCAAATTCGAATGATGGACAAATTTTTTAAAACTTCCTACCAAATATGATCAACTAGAAAACCCATGTCATCCTAAAAGAAACCTCCTACAACACCCCTATTAGTAACCAAGTTCTTTGGCCAAGGAATCAAATTCCCTCAACTATGAAAATATGTGGATTACCTCTCAAATGATCCCATATCATAGATATATTATCAACATTTCATAATAATATAATATATTATCCAAATCATAAATGAAAAATTTCAACATCATTTAAGAATAATAAAAAGGTTACTATATATATCCATATAAATAACATGCAAAATACAAACTATAGAAATTTAGACAAGACTAATAATAAATAAAGTAACACAAATTAATTACATGCATAGATTTGGCTAAGAGAATTTAGCTTTGTAACAAGGAACATCATTTAAATGTTGCAAAGATAAATTTTGACTTAGGCATAACATCTTTCGTACTAAGTGCACTAGCAGAAAAAAAATCTACAAAATGATAATAGATGGAGGAAGATGCAAGAATGAGGTGTTTACTATCAAAGATATTGGATTGCACCATTCGCATTGTACTTTCATTTCAAATGGTGAAATAGTTAATAGAAAGTCAATTATTGAAAAATTCTAATATTTTTGACAAAGCTGAAGTTCTATGCAAAGATTTCATAGAGGATGATCTTTCATTTAGAAAGTTTCTAGTTTGCAAGCAAAATGGTGAATTTGAATACAACGGACATTGAAACGTCATAAACAATATAGCTTTTATTGAAAGTTTGATTAGAGATAGTCCATAACAATTTGACTTCATGTTAACTCAGGCAAATGTTTATATCCGGTGTTTTGTTTATTTATTTCCTTATATTAATTGATTCACCTTTGAATGATTATGATTCACTTTTTCTCTCTTTCTTTATCACCATTAATTTACCTTTATATGGTTATGATTTAATGACTAGACAAATGCTTATATCCAGTGACTTGACACTCATATAACCCTATATATAATATATATATATATGGGTTTTATTAATCTCATGTTAAAGGAGATAGTTATCTCATGTCATATAGACAAACTAGTAGGCTCCACCATCTGAAAAAATAAAAGAAAAGAAAAAGGTGGCACAGTTATCGAAGGGTGTGTAGGAGAGAAAACTTGTCTTATGTGACATGAGAATAGTTTTTCCCTATATATATATATATATATATATATATATATATATATATATATATATATATATATAATTAAGTCCTTAAATCTATTTGTGAATTTAAAGCAGTCCTTAAAATTTCAAAATTCATAACAAGTTAGCCTTTCCATTATATCTCATTTGCCGAATTAGTTAACCAACCATTTTTGTGGCACGTTAATTAAGTGTCTATTTGTACTGTTAAATGCCACAAAAGACTTGCGAACATTACATTTAGCCATTACTTTAGTTTTCTCTTGCATTTTAAAATTTTTCTTGAATTTTAACGAATAGGCTTTATGTTGAAGAAGTGGCTATGTTAAGTTCTGCTCGGACTTCTAAAGCCTTTACTGATTGGTGATTCTTTTGTCACCAAGTGTTCATGTTTAATTTTCATCATGTACATTCAAATCCATTTAAACATATTTACTGCGTAAATGCTTTAATTTGTCGTTGTACTAAGTCATTCCAATCTATAAGACCAAATCTGAAGATTAATTGTGTAATAGCATCTGCAAGGATAGGTGTCAACGAATATACATGATGATTAAGATCAAGTTCATGAAGTTTCTTCACAAATTGCTAATATCACGTAGCTGTAGTATCTGACGTGAGTTATAGTAGCTGACGTGTATTAATCCCACGTGTATTAATCCCATTGGTTCCTAGATTTATGGAGTTAGTTACAGTTTTCTGTTTACAGTATTTTTAGTTAGTTTGAAGCGTTCTGTATAATCTTCTTCTAGTTTTTCTTCTCTTTATCATGTACTATATAAGTGAACTTGTAAGTCTTTGATTCATAAGATTTTAATAATATGCAATTCAGTAAAACTCTCTCTGATAAGATGGTATCAGAGCTTCTCGAGAAGCTCTGATTCTCCATTAGCTTTCAATTTTTTTTGCTTTATTTCATCAATGGCGAATCAGAGTTTAGCCTTTGATTTCATTTCAAATCCTTCTCACCCATACTACCTCTATCCAAGTGAAAATCCATCTCAGGTGTTAGTATCAACGTAGCTTGATGGTAGAAATTACCATATGTGGTCACGAGCTATGTCAATGGCTCTACTATCCAAGAATAAAATTGGCTTTATTGATGGAAGCCTACAATCACCTCCTACAATGGATCCAACCTATGCTGGATGGCAACGATGCAACACCATAGTATTAGCTTGGATTCATCATTCCATTTCCCCATCGATTCTTCAATCAATTTTATAGATTGATAAAGCAGAAGATGCTTGGAGAGATCTGAAGCAACGTTTTTCACTAGCAGACATTTTCAAGATCTCAGACTTGCAAGAAGACATATTCAAGCTGAGACAAGGAGATCGTAATATAGCTGATTACATCACACAGTTGAAAGGATTATGTGATGAATTGGAGAACTTGAGACCACTACCTACTTGTCAATGCCCTATGGCATGCAATTGTCCTGCACTCAGTGAAATTCGGGTTCGCAGAGACCAAGATCACACAATAAGGTTCTTGAAAGGTTTGAATGAGCAATATGCTCATGTCAGATCTCAAATTATGTTAATAAACCCTATGCCTTATGTTAATAAAGTTTTCTCCATGTTAGTTCAGTAAGAAAGAGAATTTCATCTCAATATTTCAACTGATGATATTTCAAAGGTTTTCTTAAGTCAATCAGATGAAAACAGAAGAAGTTTTTCTCAAGGAAGAGGCAGAGGATGTTCAAATTACAATGGAGGTAGAGGACAAGCACGTGAATCAAAGTTTTGCACCCACTGCAAAATGAGCAACCATACTATAGAGACATGCTATTTAAGCATGGTTTTCCCCCAGGTTACAAAAAGAACGTGGCAAACTGTGCTATGTTGACAGAAAATGGAGATAAGAACACTGATATACAGAATGTGACTTTATCTTCCAAGCAATTTCATGATCTTATGCAGACTTTACAATGCTTCAAGGATTCTGCCAATATTCCTACTCATTCGAGTCTTGTACCAAATTCTACATTGAACACAGAACCTAACAGCCATGTCAACCTTGTAAGGCAGTCACCAACAATCCTGGTTCAGGTAATCATTTGTACTGGATTCTTGATACCGGTGTAACTGATCATATAATATCCTCTATTTCAAATATTGTTTCACTTCATAAAATTAGTCCCGTGTCTATCAATTTACCAAATGGTTCCAAAGTCATTTCATCTTATGCAGGAAATATTTATTTTTCTGCTGAACTTGTATTGCGTGACGTCTTGTATGTACCTGAGTTCTGTGTCAATTTAGTGTCAGTTACAAAATTGCTTTCTACACTACTTTGTTACCTTATTTTTTCTAATTCCTCATGTATCATCAAACAGATTCATACCAAGAAGAAGATTGGTATAACTGAACAACATGGAGGTCTCTTTGTCTTGGTCGATCCTTCCTCCACAAATACAGAAAATTGTCATACTCTCAATAATGTAGCATGCAATTCTATTTCTTGTCATACTCTCAATAATGTAGCATGCAATTCTATTTCTTGTAATAATGATGACCACTTGCATTGGCATATTAGGTTAGGCCACATTTCTTCTACAACTCTGAAACAAATATCTCTCAAATTTCCCTTTATTCCTTCTAAAAATGTATCACTATTTATTGTATGTCATTTTCTTAGGCAACACAAATTGCCATTTCCTTTAAGCAATACAAAATCGAATAAATGTTTTGAATTACTGCATATGGATATTTGGGGTCCTACACCACAAATTTCTGTACATGGACATAGATATTTCCTATCCGTTATTGATGAGCATTCTCGATATACATGGGTCATATTTCTTAAATACAAATCAGAAGCTCGACCTGCCATACACCATTTCATTACCTTTCATGAAAAATAGTTTGAAACACATGTAAAATGCATTAGAAGTGATAACGGTCCTGAGTTCCTCATGCATGAATTTTTTAAAACCAAAGGCATTCTTCATCACACCACTTGTGTTGAAACCCCAGAACAAAATGGCATAATGGAATGAAAACACCAACATATTATGAATGTTGCTAAAGCCTTATCATTTCAATCAAATATTCCAAAACCATATTGGTGTTATGCTGTAGCACATTCAGTTCATCTCATAAACCGTCTCTGTACTCCACTTCTTACACATCAAACCCCATATGAAGTCTTACATGGTAAACAACCTTCTCTCATCCAAGTAAGGTCTTTTGGCTATCTATTTTATGCATTCACTTTACACTCACACCGTACAAAGTTTGCATCAAGAGCTCAAAAATATGTTTTCCTTGGGTATCAAGAAGGAACAAAGGGATATCTTCTCCTTGAATTATCTTCTCAAAAATTATTCCTATCTCGTAATGTCATGTTCTATGATATGCATATTCCTTTTGTTAATTCATCTTCTATAAATGATCAGGATTCTCCCATTCTTCCATGTTCATCACCTACTGTTTTTGATGATTTTCTTGTTTTTAACCATTCACCACAAAATAATACCATTTATAATACACAACCACCAATTACTGTTGATAATACTGCTGCTACTATTCCCCTTCGTCGATCTTCCAGGACAAAGAAACATCCAAATTACCTTTTGGACTATCATTGCAACCATGTTGTATCAGTTGTCCAACCTTCTCCAGGTATTCGTTATCCCCTGTCTAATTTTCTGTCATACGAGACATGTTCACCATCTTATACATGTTTCTGTTTTAATATTACCACTATTACTGAACCAAAATCCTACACTGAAGCCTCAAAACTTAAATGTTGGCAAGAAGCTATGGAAGCAGAATTGTCTGCATTAGATATGAATTAACATGGGAGCTTGTAAGTCTTCCACCTGGGAAACATACGATTGGTTGCAAATGGGTGTATAAGGTGAAGTATAAAGCAAATGGAACTGTTGAACGATGCAAGGCACGATTAGTTGCCAAAGGGTATACTCAATTAGAAGGAGTGGATTATTTTGACACATTCAGTCCAGTTGCAAAGATGACTACCATCAGAACATTCATTTCAATTGCAGCAGCCAGAAATTGGATGCTTGAACAACTAGATGTCAACAATGTATATTTGCATGGTGACTTAAATGAAGAGGTTTTCATGGCTTTGCCCCCTGGAGTTCAAGCTCCTTCAGGAACAATTTGCCACTTACACAAGTCGATTTATGGTCTGAAACAAGCCAATAGACAATGGCACTCAAAATTGACTAGTTCTTTGATTTCACTTGGATACTCTCAATCCGTTGCTGACTTTTCTTTGTTCACTAAATGACAGAATGGTACTTTTACTGCTCTCCTCATTTATGTTGATGATATTGTTTTGGGAGGTGATAGTCATGCTGAGATTCAACGAGTTAAAACAACATTAGATAATCAGTTTCGCATCAAGAATTTGGGCTCTTTGAGATTTTTCTTGGGTCTGGAAATATCCCGAAATAAAACTGGGATTGCTGTGAATCATAGAAAATATGCCTTAGAAATTTTATCTGATACTGGATTTCTAGGTGCTAAGCCATCTTCTACTCCAATGCTTCCTTCTAATCGACTTTCTCGTACGGTTGGTACTCCTTTATCTGAGTCTGAAGCTTCTTCATACAGACGTTTAGTTGGTCGATTGTTATATTTGACAACTACTTGTCCAGATATTTCTTTCCCAGTCCAACAGTTAAGCCAATTTGTTAGTGCTCCCACTTCATATCATTTTGTTGCTGCAAATCGTGTCTTACACTACATTAAAGGATCTTCTGTTATAGGCTTATTTTTCTCTTCTACGAATTCTCTCAAGCTAAGTGGATTCACTGATTCTGATTGGGCTTGCTGCCTAAATACAAGGTGATCGGTCACTAGTCTATGCATTTTTCTTGGTTCTTCATTAATTACACGGCATTCCAAGAAACAACCCACAGTGTCACGATCCTCTAGTGAAGCTGAATATAGAGCACTTGCATCTATGACATGTGAACTTCAGTGGATTACTTATCTCCTTCGGGATTTTGGTATTCCTTGTTCTACTGCTGCTCATGTACATTGTGACAATGTATCTGCTATTTATTTAGCCAAAAATCCTATCCTACATGAAAGATCAAAGCACATTGAGATTGACATTCATGTAACTCGAGAAAAACTTCAATCTGGCTTATTGCGACTCTTTCCAGTTGCTTCCTCTGCTCAACTAGCGGATCTATTCACCAAAACCCTCCACCCAGCTCCCTTTGCTACTATGGTTGGCCAGCTGGGCCTTTGTCATATACATCGTCCCGCTTGTGGAGGGTGTCAACGAATATACATGATGATCAAGATCAAGTTCATGAAGTTTCTTCACAGATTGCAAATATCACGTAGTTGTAGTATCCAGTATTATTAAAATCGGACCGGCCGGTTTGACCCGGAAACCGGTGAACCGGTCCCTTGACCGGTTCGAGTAACGTATCAGATCGATTATGAAAGTCAACTGGATTAAACCGGTGTGACCGGGCGGTTTTCTTAAAAACCAACAATTCGGTTGACCCGGAAGAGACGCAGAGAAAGCAACCTGCAGCGTCCAATAACAACTACATACGCAAGAGTGTCCTTTGAGTGTTTATAAAGAATATATTTGTTTCTAAATTAAGCGATGTGGAACCCATAATAACCAACCCTTAAGCTTTGTCTTCCACAACATTGGTGTTCGAGTTTCTCTCTCTCCCAAGGCTCTCTCTCTCTATCATGTTCGAGCTTTGTCTTCCACAACAATGGTGTTTGATTTTCTCTCTCTCCCAAGGTTCTCTCTCTATCATGTTCGAGTTTCTCTCTCTTTCGTTCAATCTTTTTTGTGTTTTGTTCCAACTATTTTAAGTGGCTCTGCAGTTGCTTCCCATCTCTAAGCAGTGAAAACACTACTGATCCATCTCGTATGAGAACTTTGAGTTCTTGGAGTACTGGTTCATCTTGTATGGAGACGTCATGTTTACAAACCCATATCCTACATTTCACTTGTTGCTGTATGTTTCAACACGAAACATTTGCTGTTCACTTGGAAAATACAAATGGTTTTATTCACTGTAATAAATAGAAAGGAGAATGAGGTCATACAAATGGAAAATACTTGAAATCAATGGGAACTATTAGTATTTATTCAGAACATAATAAAAGTAAATTGTTTTATTAGATTATAAATATGATTTTTTCTCTCTATAAATATTAATATAATAAATGATATTATATTATATTATATTTTTTTTTAATTTTGAATATAAAATATAAATTTATATTTATTTATCCGGTTTAAGCAATTGAATCAGTGACCTACTGGTTGAACCAGTGACCCACTGACCCAGTACCTCGACCGGTTCGAGTTTCATAACATTGATAGTATCTGACGTGAGTTATAGTAGCTGACGTGTATTAATCCTATTGGTTCCTAGATTTATGGAGTTAGTTACAGTTTTCTGTTTACAATATTTTTTGTTAGTTTGAAGCCTTCTGTATAGTCTTCTTCTAGTTTTTCTTCTCTTTATCATATACTATATAAGTGAACTTGTAAGTCTTTGATTCATAAGATTTTAATAATATGCAATTCAGTAAAACTCTCTTTGATAAGAATAGGCTTATTCAAAATTTGTAGATGACGGTTAGCTAGCATTTTGTGTGTGCATTCTTTCTACCTTATCTGCAATTGAAAGATAGAATGAAGGCGTCCAACTTAATTAAAACATTGGGATTAAAAGAAGTAGAGTTGGGCAGTGGAGAAAAGACTGAGTAATGTGCCTATGTAACATTTAATGATACATGTAATATGTCACATCTGGAGTTTTTGTTTATTTTGGTGAAAGAAAGGTAGCAAGAAGAATATCTTGATCCGAATTTGAAATTTGTGAGACTAATTATTTGTATACACAAATAAATTCATGGACTAAATTGGAGGCATAGATTTTTTTCAAGGGCTAAAGTACTTATTTGCTAACTGATTTTTAATCAATTGCTACATAAATTTCCTAAAGAAACTGATCTAGATAAAATACGATAGGTCCATCAAAAGCCCAAATACATAAGAACAAGGCCCAAACCTGCAAGGCCCAGAGTGAGGCGCGATGTCTTCCATCGCGCATAGTAGGGCGCGATACCACCATCGTGCTCGAAATCGTCCTTTAACATAACTTCAGAGATAAGGAAGCAATTACAAGAACTAATAAAAGTCCACTACACCATTGAACAACTAAACAGAAGACAACACCAGCTTGCCACCACTCTACCAAGATAGCCTGACATAAAAGAGATAAGGCTATGAAAGCACCAGCTGAACCTGCCGCCCTTGAACAGCCAATCAGAGGTCTTACCACCTTCCTAAGGCGGCATCAAAACCACTATATAAACAGAAGGTACATGCCCAGGTATTATCATCTAATTCAGTAAGAATACACATAAAATCTGTCATTGATAGCGTCGAAGTGTCATTGCAGGTACCACCAATTAGGATCAACGCGCTGAAGGAGAACCAAAGTCTTCACATCATCATCAACGATAAACTCATAGTGATAGTTGAAGTGGTAAGTAAACTTAATATCAGCCATTGAGGGAATTTAGTGATGGCAAGAATTTGAGACCACAAAAAACATCTGTAGGGAAGAAAAACTTAAATATTCTAAATTAAAATTAATCTCATGCAAAGAGTGTGGAAAGAACTACTGAGAGAGAGAGAGCAAAGAGTGTGGAAAGACCTACTGTGAGAGAGAGAGAGAGCCCGTGGATTTATTATCCAAAGAAGTTTTAATGTTGCATAAATTAAGATGTAATTTTTTGTTTAACAGTATAGGTTCATGAGTAAGAAGTAAGATGGTCCTAGAAGATTGGACTCCAAAATCAATATCCATTTAAATTTTTAAAATTAAAGCGTGTCAATTAAGCAATGACTAATAAAAACATTTATATCTAATTATAGCAAAACGAAACCTAAAGAAAAAACTAAAGTGACAAAAGCGAGTTGCACCCGAAAAATAAATAAATAAAATTAACTAAATGATAGCAAAATGTGACAATTAATCAGTATCTGTATATTAATTCGGTGAATCATTTTGTCTATTTTCTTTTAAATAATGATGTGTCATTCTTACTTTTTTTTAAATTGAAAATCTTTTAAAATAATTAAACATGTAATTTTAATAATTTTCATTTTTTAATTTAAATTTTTGAATTCTTTTTTTTTATATATATTGTAATTTTTGAAATCTTACTTGAATTAATTATGCATACATTTCATATAATTTTAATTAATTTTTTAATTTGTCTAAATTTAAAAAATACTGATACGATGCATAAGATATTTATCAATACTAAAAAAAATACCTAATATGTCGAGAAATTTTAAAAAGAAAAATTAAAAAATACTCTCTTATTTTATATAGTTTATAAACGTTTTCAATTGGAAGAATCTCTACCCTTTTATAGTAAATGGAGAGTCCCAGTCCTGCACAGAAGCAGTTCCTTCTCGTCTCGTCTCCGAACTCTCTGGGACCTGGACCACCTTGATCTTGACACGTGCCGACACAACCTATCCCTGATAGCGACGTGTTGGTCCATCACCACCTTGTGTTCTCCATTCACGAACCTTCCACGTTGCATTCATCCGTACGCAAATTAAACCTGATTTGGGCCATGCATGATGCATCAATCTCCTTATGATCTTTGAAACCCAGATCGTAACGGCTATAAAATATGAGCTGTAATGCACCGTCGTATCTCACCCACGGGTCCCACTCTTCACATGACTTGCTTTTAGGGTAATATATTTTTGTTTTTTTTAAACTGATATTAATTATCTCTTTGAGGCGAATCAGAACTCCCGGTATTTCTATGAGTTCGACTCTTTGAGTCGCCTATGGGACTAATCCAAAGTTTGGGTGCGAATTCAAGTATTACGGTACTTATACCTCTCTCCAAATGGTGTTGGTGGGATTCGAACCAAAATCTTTTCCCACCACCGAGTCCATATGCAACTTATGTTGAATAAAAAAATATTATTTTTTACACTCATATTTTTCCAAATGAGTCTTAGAAGAATTTGTTTATATAACGTTCCATTTTTCTCTCTCTTATGCTTATTGTTTGATTATGAAATAACACTTATGCAACACAACATGTGAAAAAGTATTACCCTTACTTTTATGAGGGAGGATATTTTGACTACTAAAAGTTTCCACTACCACCTTACTACCTATCTAATCACCATTGAATTAACATTTTCTCTCTCTTCAATTTTTTTTTAACATTCTCTCTCTTTGATCTAATGGTGATTTGATAGGTAGTAAGGTGGTAGTAGACACTTTTGGTAGTCAAAATATCTCCTCTCTACTTTTATAACCTTTTACATGGCGAAATGACGTAAATAAAAATACAAGTAAATATTTTTTGGATTCCTGACAAAAATTACAGTTCTCACATCAGTTTCTTACACAAAAGATTAGTCTCGAGGTCTCTAAGAAATTCAAAGTGAACCCATTTTAGTCCTTTTGAGAAATATATATGGGCTTTTTTTGAATTTGTGAGAGACCACAATTTTAACTAAATGAGTTTATTTTGAATTTGTTAGGGATCTCGAGACTAATTTTTTTTAAAAGAAATAAAATGAGACGGTATTTTTTGTTAAAAACCAAAAATAATATTTACTCTAAAAATAAATCATCCTATCTTTTAATTCCCATTTTTTTTATTGGTTCACGAGAGAATCCTATCTACCATGCAGTGAACACGACGACAATCCAAATCTAGAAGGCAACTTACGGCTCGTTTAGATGAATTTTATGTTTCTTTAAAAATTAATTTTTTTAAAAAAATCACTTCAAAATTTGTTTAGATTGTTTATTTTTTAAAAAAAAAGGCAAAGAAAGCTAAAATATGCCTTCTTAGAAATTAAAAATTTAACTTTTAAAATAAGCAGAAATTAAAAGTCAAATAATTTTAAAAAATCTAAATAAATTTAACTTTTATAAAAAATACTTCTATAATATAATTGTTAATTACCAAGAGACAAGAGGTATACATTGTAATCCTTGTTGTCTTAAACTACACAACATTGGTGCTATTATATAGCAAACCAATTGAAGAATACAAAGAGACACGCTCAATGTGGGACTTCTACACTATTAACACTAACACTTAACACTCCTCCTCAAGCTGTAGCATATAGATCATATGCTACAAGCTTGATACATAAATAATACTCTCATTAGGAACCAAAAACAACAATGCTACATCAACAAAATGAAATGACTAAGTACAACAAATCAACTGGAATGACCATCAGTCTGAAGAGCTGATAAAAAGACAATTGTGCTGGAATGACCATCAGCAACATGGACAGTGCTCCCCTTAAGAGGAACTTCTAAACAGTGCCGGAATTATAATCGGCAAAGACAATTGTGCTGGAATGACCATTAGCAACATGGACAGTGCTCCCCCTTAAGAGGAGCTTCTAAACAGTGCCAGAATTATCATTGACAAAGACAATTGTGCTGGAATGATCATCAGCAACATGGACAATGCTTCCCCTTAAGAGGAACTTCTAAACAGTGCCGGAATGATCATCGGCAAAAACAATTGTGCTGGAATGACCATCAGCAACATGGACAGTGCTCCCCTCAAGAGGAACTTCGGTGTCGAAATTAACATCTGCGGAGACAACATCAGCAACTTGGACAGTGCTCCCCCTCAAGATGGATGATGAATAGTATAAATACTCCATCTTGGAAAGAAAGAAGATTAAAGAAAAACAAAGCTTCGCGGAATCGGAAAAGTCGCCGGAGACGGCGGTGGGTCGTCGGAAAAGGTGGTGGATCGCCGAAAAAGTCGCCGGAAAGTCATCGGAAAAGTCACCGGAAAATTCGCCGGAGACGGCTGTCAACGGTGGACGACGCGGTCAACGACAACGGTGGTCAACCCAACAACTTCCCAAGGATCATTCTTTTCTGATGTGACAGATCAGTCTAAGCTGCAGTCATAGAGCATACTAAGAAAAACCCGAAAAAGAAATAGCAACGGGAATCCCTCAAGGAGGGTGATATCTCTCTATAACCATATTGAAATTATGGAAAATAGAACTAAGTTAAACAGATTAAGATTCCTCTTGTTAGGCTCTAGATACCATGTTAATTACCAAGAGACAAGAGGTATACATTGTAATCCTTGTTGTATTAAACTACACAACATTGGTGCTATTATATAGCAAACCAATTGAAGAATACAAAGAGACACACTCAATGTGGGACTTCTACACTATTAACACTAACACTCTTAACAATAATAAACACTTTTTTTGGAAGTCCATCCAAATGGGTCTTTATTAACCACTTAATTACTCAAAGAGGGTGTTCTTTAAAAGTTGCAAGCATCATTTATATATCAATTATAAGATTAGTGTTTCTCATATTATAAGAGATAATTTTATATTATACACAAATATTTTTTTATGATATTTCAATTGGTTTATCACTTCGCGACTAATCCGATTTAGGTGAGTCCCGAAATTAAAGCTTTAAACTCATTCCAAAGACAATATTGGAAAAGATCGAAACATGCTCACACCCCTACTTCTCATATACAAATATAAAAGTTTATGTGAATCATGTTTTTTTTTCTCTCTTCTCTTCACTTAGCCTTACATGGACTTCACACATTTTTATGTATGTATAGGATATGAAATTATGAGATAAAATTAATTCGTACAACATGAGAAATATTAATCTCGTCAATTATTTATCCATTGAGAAAAAAAAGAGAATAACAATATCAAGCTACGGATTTAAATATTTAATATTTTAGCCCTTGTATAAATATGTTAAAAAATAAAGTAAAATAATGCGCACACAAAAAAAAGAGTGGAAGACTATTTGCAAATGGAAAAGATATTGTAACAACCAAGTTGTATTACTACCAAATTCTAATCAATTAATCTCACCATTAGATCGATTATGTTGATCCAACGGTTACATTTATTTTCATCTTTGTATGGTCATGATTTCCCAAATTTAATACTTTATATTTATTTCCACCTTTGTATGGTTATGATTTTTCATATTTAATGCTTTTACTTTAAATATGGGAAATCATAACTATACAAAGATAAAAATAAATATAACTGTTGGATCAACATAATCGATCTAATGATGAGATTGATTGATAGTAACATAGTAGTAACACGACTTAGTTATTACAATATCCTTCTCCATTTGCAAAACCATGTACTTTTTTCACGCACAAAAGCATAAAAAGTAAAGGGAAAGAATAAACCACCAAAAAAGAAGAAGGAAAGAATAATTTCTTTTCTTTTCTATCTGTAATTACTTTTTTTTCAAGCTCCTTTGTTGAGTTAGTAAGAGATTCTTCCCCTAGTTTTTAGTCAACTTGTGTGATGTGCAATCTTGAAGAAAAACTAATAAAAATTCAAATATGACATGTTTTGATGATGTTACCAACAATATCGGTTTCCACAAATACGTATACCTACGCACATGGGGCATGTCATCCTAATCCCATTGTTTTATTTTTGTTTTTTTATTTTATTTTTGTGTGTGTGGATGCGGGACAATGATCGTACTGCCACTTTTTAGGCAAAATTTTACCTGATTGCCACTTCTGAAAAAAAAATTGTCAAAATGCCACGCCTGAATCCCGCTGGTCTGACAAGCGGGAATGGACTGGACACGTGTCAGCGTCTGAATGGTGAACCATTCTCGCTGGGCTGCCCAGCTAGAATGACAGAATGCTGACACGTGGCAAAAGCACAGGCATTCTCTGGATGTCTGTACTTTTGCCACGTGTCAGCATTCTGTCATTCTAGCTGGGCAGCCCAGCGAGAATGGTTCACCATTCAGACGCTGACACGTGTCCAGTCCATTCCCGCTTGTCAGACCAGCGGGATTCAGGCGTGGCATTTTGGCAAATTTTTTTTCAGAAGTGGCAATCAGATAAATTTTTATTAAAAGAGTGACAATATGATCAATGTCCCTGTGGATGCCACAGACAACTCTACTAGTACCTACCATGATTGATAATCCATGTATACCAGCATTCGTCATTTAGTTGTCCTTTTTCTAGAAGTAATTAAAAGTACATCACTGTTTGGTACTTAATTTCGTATATATGTATGCCACACCATACCATGTGATTCAAATCGAAAGGACACACAAGAATGGTTAAAGAAAATTGTGAACCACATTGAATCCTGAAACACAAGGAATATATTCAAGCTAAAGCTGGTGAGTGGTGAGAAATCTCTAGATTTTTTTGCTACACTTTTCGCTTGAAAACCAAATCCAACCATGAATCTGTTATACGTTTATTCATTTCCTGTCATATATTTTGCACTTTGGTATCCCTTCTCTTCTAACAGAACTGGCGTAACCAGCAAGAATTTATCTACTTATTTATTTATTTATTATCTAAACCTTACCCTGTTCTCACTGCTTGTTTGGTGGAAGCAAAACTAGCCTGAGTTATTTCAATTTCTCCTGATCTTACAAGGAGAAGTACCACAATGTAGGTAACCAAAGGAAGACGTACGGAAGAAAATACCCGACGTTATCTTCTATGATTCAAAAACAAACTTGAACAGCACCAATAACTCGGAATAAATGAGCATTATACATGTTATAAACATTAACATTGAATTGTATTTTTAATTCAAAAATGGTTTTCATCTCAAGATATATGCTATAATGCTAAAATAGTGTCAGAATTCAGATATTTGAATTACTGTAATTCTTCATTAATTTTTTCCTCAAAAATAAAAAAGAGGAAGAAAAAGAGAGATGTATCCGAGTACTTGTAAGTCACGTATCGGAAAAGAAAGAACTAAAATTTACCTATTGAAAAGCATTTAGTAGAGAAGAAATTTTTTTTTGTCCAGGAATTTCAATTTTTAAGAATAGGAAGGGATATTGTGACAACCAAGTTGTGTTACTAACAAGTGACTACCAATCAATCTTACCGTTAGATCGATTATATTAATCCAACGGTTATATTTATTTTTATCTTTGTATGGTCATGATTTCCCAAATTTAATACTTTATATTTACTTTCATTTTTGTATGGTTATGATTTCCCATATTTAATGCTTTCACTTTAAATATGGGGAATCATGACTATACAAAGATGGAAATAAATATAACCGTTGGATCAACATAATTGATCTAACGGTGAGATTGATTGATAGTCACTTGGTAGTAACACAACTTGGTTGTCACAATATCATTTCCCTTTAAAAATATGATTTTTACATTCAGTTTATAATAATATATGAAAATTTAAAATTTAGAAAAAATCAGTTTTCTGAGAATCCTGACGAAAGCCACCTACCAAACGGCCCCTAAGTTCCAAATGGAGGAAGTCATCCTTTTAACATCGAAAAATATAGGAGACATGAAAAAGCTAACGATTTACAAGGAGTTCAACCCCCCTATGTTGGAGACATCGAAAAAATTTACGACGCTCGGATTTAGAATTAAATATCAGTCCGATATTGTGATGTCAAAAAGGTTTTTTAGAAGGGATTTGGGGCGACTTTGCAGTTTGGATTTTAAGTAATCTTCGGAGTTTTTTACATTAATTTGTGTCATAATAAGGTGATTTCCTCTGCCTTTTCATTTTTTTCTTTTTCTTCTTTCCTTTCTGAATGTAGGTTGTTCCTCTTTTATCATTAGTTTTGTGTTACTAAATAAGTTTTTTTTCCCCTTTTTCTATGTTTTCATGCGTATATCTTTTTAAAGAAATCACTAAAAAATATAATAATAATAATAATAATAATAATAATAATATAAGTGTGGGCATTGGTATACTTGTATTAGAATATATTTTTTTGTCTTCTTTTATGATTTATATGTCAACTATCGGAGTGAAGTACCCAAAAAGAAATTAATATTACTTCGTAGTTAAATTTTCTGAAATTTTTAATCCAGCAACGATTTATAATCTTGTTTATATGACTTGTCATCCTTAAATATTGTTAGTAAGTGTATACGTATAGTCATGTTAATTTATATACAGTGTAATGTGGCTTTATTTTTCCAATAAAATTATTTTTTAACATTATTTCTTTTAATCCATGCAACAATCTAATTTTTTTGTGTGTGTACTAAAACAACCTAAAATGTTGATTGTATGACTTATCGTCCTCAAATGTTGTATACATTGTAAGGTTAGACATACACTTATACTATTTTATACCTTGTGCAATGTGGCTTTTATTTTTAGAAATAAAATTATTTTTCAAAATTATTTCTTTTAATCCATTAAACGATCTACAACTTTAATCATATGACTTGTCATCTCAATTATGACACTAGTGCTCAAATTGGAATCCGATGAATAAACCGGTTTAGGAGATTTAATTTATTATCTTAAACCCTATACAAATGTGACTTAACTTTTAAAATAATTTAACAAGCAAAACATTTAAAATAATCTTTTTTTTAGAAAAAAAAAAAGAGAGAGAGAAATCTTCTTATTTCAGACTCATGGGTAGGGTTGGCAAAAACGAGCCAACCCGTCGGGTTGACTCGCAACCCGTCCTAAATGAGTCAGGTTGGGTTGACCTAAATGAGCTGTCAACCCGATACAACCCAGACCCAAACGAGCCAGACCTCGGGTTAAACGGGCCAGCTCGCGGGTTGGGTATTTTTTTTAAATATTAGTGCGCTAAAACGTTTGAGCTTTAACGTTTTAACGTTGAAGACCTGCATATTTCTGGCTTTAACGTTCTGGATGAACGTTTTAGCGCTCAACACTTAGAATTTTTTCTCTTCTTCAGAATCTTCTTCCTTCTCCTAGTTGCCTTTTAAGCTTGATTTTTCTACAAGAACAATGCAAATTTCAATAAAGCTTCTTGAACTTGTAGTTGAGGACATTCTAGGACATTAACCTTTTTCCATCATTTAGTCACACAAATTAATACTAATTCATGCTGAAAAACCTGATGAACTAAGGGTTTATCATCTTTTCTAAGATTTTGGTTGGCTAATTTCGTTCGGACATGTATGCAGTGTTGGAGAACAAATAAGACTAGTTCCACAAAAATCAATTTTTTTTAGCCAAAGCGAGCCAACCCACTGGCATCATTTCGAGCCAACCCGTGAGCTTTTTTCCCAGCCAACCCGCGAGCCAACCCTAACCCGGCTCGGGTTGAGCTGGGTTGAGTTTTCTGGGTCGTTTATTTTTTCGAGCCAACCTTAACCCGACCCAATTTTTACGGGTTGAATGCGGGTTGGGCCGGGTCAAGCCGGGTTGGCCCGTTTTGCCAACCCTACTCATGGGTCCATCGCAATTTAGTTTTCAAACTAAAAGGCAGAAAATTCAAATCATTGTCATTTATTTTTAGGCTTTACGGCCTATTTCCCTTTTTTATATATATATATGTACGGCCTATTTCCCTTTTAATTTCGAGGCACTCTGTTTGCAATTAGGTTGATTTCATTGCATTTCTGCATCCCAAGCCAAAATATGAGTTCTTGTCCTTGCTTGTTCCTCACTACTATAATATGAAAAGTTGTGGCTATTTATTATTATATAAAAATAAAAAAATATAGAAAAGCAACTGGGAACATCCAATTTTAAATGGGTCTACTTTTACTTTATAAAAAATAGGGAAAGGAAAAACAAAAACGTTTGTCTTTCTTAAAAGATATAATTTTATGTCATTTTATGTTGATTTCCGTCAATCAATTGTTAGAATTTATTTGATTTTGTTGCGAATTAATAATTAGTTAATAAATTTGACCCAATAAATCTTAACCGTTGATTGACAGAAATCAACAATTAGAATTTAAAATCACACAAAGTTATATCCTTTAAAAGGATAAATATTTTTCTCATAAGAAAAATAACAAAAAAAATTAATTTTTTTTTTTTTTGTACATAAGTTTTTTTTTTTAATCCAACGTTTAAGAAGTCCAACTCCTTCCCCCTCCTTTTCTTCTATACAAGAGCTCATAGCTTAATATTAAATATAGAGATGGTAACAAAATAACAATTTTTTTGGAGAATTGGGATGGCTCTCCACAATTAAAATTTCGCGTACGTGCAAGTTTTTATCAAATTTAATCACCTCTAAAATAAATTTGTTTATCCCTTTTTCCTTTTTTTTAGTTGTTATTTTTTTTTTCTGCACTTGTGCTTTTAATGTTTTGTTTGTTTAGTTTATTTTACAGGAGCATGTTATATTTACAAACTTTTTTGTTTACAAACTTTTACAAACTACACTATCTTCTCCTGAGAGAACACTGGTTACACTATGTTCTCCCGAGAGAAGATAGTGTAATTTGTAAAAAAATTCAAAAAAAATTTGTAAATGAATCATTCCCGTATTTACATATTGATGAATTAGAATTTTTCTTGTATATTGTTGATGCTTTATTTTATATAAAATAAAAAAATAAAATTAATCAACTCACAATTACTTTCTTAAAACTAATGTGGCTTTGAGTTTCACATTATATCAAGGGATAAGTCGGAATTGAATTTTTCCTGTCAAGTCAAAATTTAATTTTTCCAAACTATTCTTCTTTCAAAATTAATTCCAAATTTATTTTTAGAGTAAACACCCTTTTTAGTCCCTGTCAATATCTACGAAGTTCTTTTTAGTCCCTTGCAATAAAAAAGGACCAAATTGGTCCCTGAAATTACAAAAAAAGGGCCATGTTAGTCCTTATGTCAACTCCCAAATATGTAGAGTGGCCCTTTTCTTGTACTTTCAGGGACCAATTTGGTCCTTTTTTATTGCCAGGGACTGAAAAGGACTTCGTAGATATTGCCAGGGACTAAAAAGGGTGTTTACTCTTATTTTTATTTTATTTTTCCTTTTTATTTTACGATAAAAATAAATATGTATTTTTTCAAAATTATTAACAATTTATATTTGTACAATTAATAATTTGAAGTAATTATTTTAGATGGATCTGAGATGCAGTGTGATTAAGTTTTCACCTCTTTTATACAAAAAAAAGTTTTTGTTGAGATATATAATCTCACATTGGTTGTATGAGCAACTAATGTGGAGTTTATAAGGCCTTGGGCACACCCACACTTTGAGCTAGCTTTTGGGTGGTGTATCCCACTGGCTCTGATACCATGTAAAGTGGGGGGCGGTTGAATGGTTCCTTACATGGTATCAAAACTTGAATGACTATAAGGTCATAAGTTCGATCATCACCGCCCTCACTTTAAAGTGGAATTAAAATAAAAGCACAACCCCACTTTACATGGTATCAAAGCTTGAATGACTATAAGGTCATAAGTTCGATCCTCACCGCCCTCACTTTAAAGAGGAATTAAAATAAAATCACAAAAAGGTAAACCAAAAATTGTGCATGTGCAATATCCACGTTTCTAGCCCAATGAACTCTCGTGTGAGGAGGCGTGTTGAAATATATAGTCCCACATTGGTTGTATGTGCAACTAATGTGGAGTTTATAAGGCCTTGGACACTCCTACCCTTTGAGCCAGCTTTTGGGGTGGTGTATCCCAAGGTCTTTAGAGTTTTCACCTCTATTAATTCTTGTAATTAGATTCTCGAATATTAATCATAATTTTTTTAAAAAAAATTCAAGGATTTTTTTTCTCAATTCAAATAAAACAAATTATCTAAAATGAAAGGAATATATTTACATCACTTTCTTATATTATTTTTATAGCTAAGTGGTTCCATGCATAATGCATCACACACATAGTAGACTAGTAGGTTCATATACATGAATTGAAACAGTTCAAACATAGAAATTAAAATAGTATATTATCAGGGCCCAAAATGATTTTATGAATCCAGGACAATCATAAAATAGAAAAAATAAATCAAAATTGCGTGACGATTAGGGGTGAAAGTGGGCTGGGCTAAGCTTTGACCCGAAAAGCCCAAGCCTACGTCAAAAAATCTCAATTTGGCCTGGTCCAAGCCTTGTATGAGTCTAAGTTTATAAAAAAACAAATGGCCTGGCTTGGCCCGTTAGCCTGTTAATTTTTAACTTCCAAGCAGAACCATGAATCAACTTTATAAAGTACTCAAATTATTTTGCTACACCAAAAATCATAATTTCAACGTCCAAACAGAATCATGAATCAAAACAAAACTAATAGAATATGCATTTAAGTCATTTTCAAAAGCAAAATGCTCAAACTAAATAACATATATTTCATCAGATCCAACAAACAAATCCATACTATGTAAATTAAAATAACTACATGAATCCAACAAACAAACACATCATGATGTTTGTAGTAAGTATAACATCTCCCAAAAATCTTTTAATATATTCATATACACAATCTAACATGTTGAGATGTTGGTTCCTCTTATATAAGAAATAAAGTAAGATTTCTATTAAAATATAATCGAATATAATTAAGTTATAAATAATTGCAATTGATTAAATTTATATCTTTTTTTTCTTCAAGGCATAATTACTCTATTTTATTTTATTTAAAATAAATATTATAATATAGGCCGGCCTGTAGGCTTATAGGCTCGGCCTTTTGAAAGTGGACCTACGGCCTTTTTATTAAACAAACTTTTTTAAGGTCCGAGTCCGGCCTATTATACAAAATATATTAGGTCAGATCTAGCCTGATGTAGGCCGAACCGTAGGCCGGGCCGGCCCAGTTTCACCCCTAGTGACGATATCACAATCTGTTCCGACATGAAAAAATTTATAATTTTGGAAAAACAATTAAGTTGGCCAAGAAAGGTAAAATTGAAAATTTAGTAAAAAAAAATAAGGATTCGGAACTCAAAAACTCATAAAAGGCGATTTTTATTTATTTATTTACTATTAATATTACTTTATTTTATTTTTTGTTGTTCAGCACACCTCAGGCTATGCTTATTGGATCCGATGGATACAAATCCAAAGTTGGGATGGGCAAAAGATTGCCCGTTTTTTTTTAAAAAAAAGAAAAGATTGCCCCCGATTGAAAAAAAGGTTAATTTACAGATTTCTTAAGGTTGTGTTTGGTTGAAGATATATGATAAGATACATGGGTATTGGCAGATTGGGAATGTAGTTTGACCATGTTTGGTTGTCTCATATTTAACATTTGTTTACCTAAAGTATTCCCCCATCAAATCACTTTGCATGTCAAAGTTCCCAATATAGACGGCTAGATATTCTCAATCTGATGTCGTATTTCGCGTTTCCTAGCTAAATAGCACCAGAAGAAATAATTTGGTGACTAACATCCCCTCGGTTAGGTAAAGGGTAAAGGGTAAAGGTACCATATGTGATTCAAATTTTTGTAAAAATAAGGGGTATTTTAGTAATTGTAACTCATTTTTCCATCAATATTTTATCTCAAACCAAACATATACTTTATAAATTTTACTTAATTTTTTTTTCAACCAAACAATTTTTTTTTATATTTTCCTATCAAACTCACTTTCCAACCACTTACATAGAAATTATATTTTCCTAGTTTTCAAGAAATTTCTCTTCAACCACACCATAAGATTCTCTCCTTGGGTTTTCAATTCCACGCATCCCGTTTTTGGATGTTTGGTCTTTGATTTCTGTGTTTGCATAGTCAAATTGAACTTTCGCGAAACCTTGATAATAATAATAATAATAATAATAATGAAAATGTTATATTTATAAATTATTTGTTTACAAACTATACTAAGTATGACTGGTCATATTTTAATCAAGAATGTATGACGGATCATACTTAGTGTAATTTGTAAAAAAAAAAAATTGTAAATGAATCTTTCCCTTATTAATAATAATAAAGCTAATCAAAAGACTAGTTTGGACACCCTCAAATCCCAATTTGGGATGTATAAACTAAGTTTCATGCATAAATAACATGTTTAACAGAATCGTAATCGACTTGTGTTTAAACATGATTTTGGGTCTCAAATCATAATTTGAATAGAAGTGAAAAAAGAAAAAAAAATTCAAATCATAATTTGCAAACTATAATACAAACATGCCGCTATTAAAGTATCAGTTATTAGTTCTCCAAAAAAAAGAGTATTATTTATTAGAGTGGAAAGAGTTCATTAAAAGGTAGATTTGAAAAATTAGATAGGAAATGTGACATGGTAAGAGTTGATAAAGAAAATATCTATCATTGTAAATCCTACTCGCCTACTATGGCCATAAGAAGATGTAGTTAGATATAAAGATCTCGCCTATTTTACTGTGTCTCTTTATAGCATCGCTTGTCTGATCGAGAAGAAACTTGTCCCTGCCCTAAAAGGAAGAAAATAAATAATGTTCCTTTTTCATAATAATATATCTGACTGATATGTAGTGTAAATTTTTTTCGAAATTGTTACGGCACTATAATCGTTGAGATTCTTAGCTACTATTGACGGGACACTTTCCGTAGCTGGAAAAGTGTTGTAGGGCCTATTACACTAAGGTAGCTACTTTGATTGAATGAGACACACATTACTTATTTGGCTAAAGTAACTGTGTTATGCAGCGACTATAGACTATTTTTTCTGAATTGGTATGCCTATAGGATTAAAGTCGCTAAGAAAGCCATCAAATTAAGAAAAATAATTCATATGAATTAACCTATGGTTTAATCCTATATTAAGAGAAAAAATTAAAAACAAAAAATTTAAATATCATTTATCCTAATATTTCAAGTCCCCAAAAATAATTATAATTAAATTAAATATATACAACACAAATTTTAAATGCAATATAAAATTCATTTAGAATTATAATTTAAAATTAAAAATATTATATTAAGTATCCAATACTTTACCTAAACTAATTCATTTATGAAAAATAATTCATATCAATTAACCTATTGTTTAATCCTATACTAAAAGAAAAATAAAAAAATAAAAAAATCGTTTATCCTAATATTTCAAGTCCCCAAAAATTATTATAATTAAATAAAATATATACAACACAAATTTTTAAATGCAATATAAGATTCATTTATAATTATAATTTGAAATTAAAAATATAATATTAAATACCCTATACTTTACCTAAACTAATTCATTTATGAAAAATAATCCATATCAATTAACCTATTGTTTAATCCTATACTAAGAGAAAAAATAAAAAAAATTAAATATCATTTATCCTAATATTTCAAGTCCCCAAAAATTATTATAATTAAATTAAATATATACAACACTAATATTTCTATAGTATATTTTCTCAAGCATAACACATGTCTAACTTTATCAATAAACCCAAACAACGCGGGCTGTCACACTAGGCTAAATTTGATGGCTTTCCCAACAACTTTGATCTCATAGGCCTGCCAATTTAGAAAAAGTAGCCATAGTCGCTGCACAACACGGCTACTTTGGGCAAATGAGGGATGCGTGTGTCATTCAACCAAAGTAGCTACTTTGGTGTAATAGGCCCTGTAAGGCTTTTCCAGCCACGGAAGGAGTGACACGTGTCTCATCCATAGTAGTTAAGAACCTCAGTGATTATGGTGTCGTGGCAGTTTGGAAAAAAAATTTGTACTTTGTGGAAATCAGGTATATTATTATGAAAAAGGGGCAGTACGGTCAAATTCTCAAAATAAAAGATTGAGCGGTTTCTAATGTTGTTTTAACCTACAAGTACTCTCCTTGTCCTTGGCACAAACCTTTTATGAGTTCTCTACCTATTTATATGTTCTACCTGTGCTTTCTTACCTATATATATGTCTTTAAGCTTTCTATTTCTTTTTATCTTTTTCTTTTAAACTATATTATCAATTCATCCACTGTTCCCTAATCCACAACACCCTGGCAATATTGTTGTAAGGATAATAGCCAACACAACGAGGATATAAATCAACTTTGTGGTGAAAGATTTATTGTTCATCAATCATATATATGATTATAAAATATCAAAACGATATGAAATCAAAATTATAATTATGCATATTTTATTGGAGCATCAAAAGCAGGTGGAAAATGGACTATATACTAGGATTTTTTTCTCTATGACCTATTTTGAAAGTGACAGCCTCAGTGCGATAAGAGTATGACGGCCTATGGGACTTAGCCCCAATATAAATAGGCTAAAGAGGGGACTTAGCCAGATACCGTGAAAAGAGTTTGTGTCCATTGGGTCTATCCATCACGAAAAACTAGGGTCACGCTAAAGTCTACACTGCTACCCAACTAGGCCTAATACCAACAGATGCCATAAACTCAACTTAATATGATCACAATGGGCAAGTCAAAATAATACAATTAAAATATCCATTAACTAGATTAATTTTACAACACAAAACAAAATAATAATATTGCCTGCATGAATAAAAAATTTCAACATTCTCTCACTTGGGCTATATTAATTAATTTGATATTATTTTGAAAATAACTTTATTTTGAAAACGACTCTATCGGGTTAACAACTAAATCATTTTACGTGGCCATTTTGAAAAAACAATATTCCAATTCCAGCATCTCAATACAATTCAATCCAACATAACCCTATCATAGAAACATGACGAATAATATACCGAAAATATCATTGCATATGACTTTCCATACTCACATACAATAAGTATTATATTTTTATAAATCATGGGCCTAGTAGTATAGTAAGAATTAGTGCAAAAATGTGATCAACAATATAACACACTACTTCTTATCGGTCCTCAATATAATTTCTCAACAACATGAAATTACATTAGTGCAATTTTCAAACAACATGAAATTACACTCCATAATGCAATTTCTCAACAATATAAAATTGCATTATAGTAGCTTACCAAAAAAAAAATTGCATTATAGCAATTTCCAAAAGACATGAAATTTCTCAAGTTAGATAAACCAATATGTCCCAATACAACATGAGATATCAAATTTTGTGACATCCAGTCATCTTTAAGCTCACAACATGCTTAAAGATACTATTCATACATATATTTCTCAATCGACAGGAGAAATAATAATAATGAAGATCATCAATTATGAAAATTCAAATAAATGTCATAAAATCATCATCAGTTCGCATAGAAAAGTGATCAGAAAAGCAAACTAAATATAACTCCCACCGATAAAGGGAATCAAAAAAATTTAAAATACACAAAAGAAAGTCTTGAGTACAACTCCCACTAATTAGTGAAATTAAAAAAAATCTAAAATACTCTTGTTCTATACACAAAAAAGATACTCTAAGATCTTTCCTATCAAAGCTTTTTAAGCTTTTGTTTCATAAATCAAAATCTTACTTGAAAATAAAATGTCCTCTACATAAAGTACTAAAAAGATATATCTACTTCACTTACTTTCATATGGATGCATTGGTCAAATATATATATTTTTAAATAATTTAAATTAATTAATAAAAAGATCACTGTCAGGCAAAAAAAATACATCAAAATAAACTCTAAGGCAAGATACAACTTTATTCAAAGCAAGTTATTACAATGAGGCCAACACAATATCACATTCCCCTTTGGAAAAAATGCACATACCAAAGTCGCAACCATGGTCAAAACCTCAGATAAGTTATTCAATGAGCATAACAGATTATCACAATAAGGCTAACAAAATAGTTCATTCCCTTTTAGGCAGAATGCATAAACCAAAGTTTAAACCAAGGTCAGAGCCTTAGATGAATCAATCAATGAGCACAACATTGGGTTTGAAAATGTATCCTCTTTAGGCAAATACATATCTAGACCAATGAGCCTCCAAAAACTTCATCTATAACCTTAAAAAACATGCTCAGTGAGCATATATTGGCTTAAGAGATTTGTCCTTTTTGGGCATACAAATTATCGAGACCAATGCACCTCCAATAACTTCATCTCCAACAAGCTTCCAATCAAAACACAAACTAATCCCCTTTGGGCAGGAAATTGTATGAAATTACTAGAAACATTACTAAATCACAGAGAAATTTCCATGAATCAATACACGCAAGTCCACTTTGGTGGTAATCACCCGTAGTAATTCATAGAAACTCCTGCACCTCTTGCCTAAAATCATAACACAATGCACAAGGTGTAACACCTTCACTGATCATGAGATCAAATACAATAGCATTCTAAAAAAAATGTTTTGCATTTAAACAGTTCAAGCGGAAGCATACAATCCAAAATATTACAGCAAGCAATACAACTTAAGCTTCATTCAATTCATCATGTTCATGAATTAATGCATCAACCTTTGAAAAAATATTCTCAATATCTTTGATTCCAATTAACAACATGGATTCTATAATCATATACACAAGGCTCTGATACCAAATGAAAGATTTATTATTCCTGAATCATGTATATGATTATAAAATACCCAAACAATATGAAATCAAAGTTATGATTGTGTGTGCCTTATTGGGGCATCACAAAATCGGAGGAAGGAGGACTATATGCCAGGATCTTCCTCTCTATGAACTATTCTGAAAGTGCAACCTCAGTGCGATAAGAGCATTACGGCTCATAGAGCCCAACCCCAATATAAATAGGCTAGGGATGAGACCTAGCCAGATACCCTATAAGAGTTTGTGTCCACTGGATCTACCCATCACGAAAAATTAGGGTCACACTAAAGCCTACACTACTGCCCAACTAGATCCAATACCAACAGATGTCATAAGCGCAACTCAATATGATCACAATGAGCTAGTCAAAATAATACAATTGGAATATTCATTAACTCAATTAATTTTAAAACACAAAATTAATTAATTAATATTTCCCACATAAATAAAAATTTCCAAAATATGGAAGTTGGATATGCCTTATACTTTACATTCATGTCTTTGGTTTATTTTCTCTTTTTCTTTTTTAGTAGTTTGAATTTGAACTCATGAATATCTACTACTACTTAGGGTTTTAAGTCTATTTATATTTCCCTTATAAACAAAATATTTTGTAACGAGTGCAGTGAGTAAAATATAGTATATATTGTTGAATGTAACCCACATTGGGTGAATCAGAATAAATCTATATATTTATTTTTTTTCCTTTCTTTCTTTTCTGTTTTGCAATTTATGCCTGATTTTTTGCTTCAACGGTGGCTATCAATAATATAGGTCTTTCAACGGATGAATTAGTATTGGATAGAAATAGAGTTTTTTTTAATTTTTTCTCTTTTTGTGCATGTGAAGTTGTATCACTAGCTTTATTATAAGCAAATCACCACTAAAATTGAGTAGATAGGAGATGTTTGGTGTAGTGATACAAATGTTATGAATATCCAAAACTCTCATGTTTGGTATTACAATTGAAATTCACCTCTTTTTACTATTTGAAATTCCTATGCGTGATTGGGGAAATTTCTTCTGTAAATCGGATGCATCCAAGTTGAACTTTTTTTTACCAAAAATAGAAAGCTTTCTTCACATTTAATCTATATCTTTTTATGTATTTCCCATCAAATCCCAAATTTTTACTACTTTGGACAGATGTATGATGCATCTGATGTACCAAAAAAGTGCTCAATGGTTGGCCCCTACATAGGTCTCACATATTAAGTGGGTCTCTTGCATAAAGATAAACCAATCCCTATTTTTGGTTTTTCTTAAAAAAAATGAAATAGTGTAAAAAAAATCAAAATCATTCATTTTAAAAGTTCTGAAGAACTTCCTAATTTGTTATTAGAAAAAAGTGAGACTGAAATTGGGCTCTTTGACCAAATAGGGGTTTTCATCCCTTTAATTTTCCTATTTGATATTCAATTCCTGGTATTTACCAATAAGGGTCTTTTAGGGTGTGCATGTCAATCATTCTGTTCTTTAGCATTGTTTCTAAAAAGAAACAATTCTTTTCTATTTATGTATCTTGGAACAGTTTCTCAGAAAAAAATGTTTGATAACATGTTCTATTTTTATTCTGAGAATGAGAATTGTGTTTGATAACACAACAAATAATTTAACAAAAAATAATTCCTATTAAGCATAAAAGAATTTCGGATCATCATTTTCCTTTTCATATGGTGTGGTGGTGGCGACAGCAACGATGGTGGCGTAGAGGTGGCGATGGTGGTGGTGACGGTGGCGTGGTGATGGTAATGATGGTGGTGGTAGTGGCTGCAGCGATGGCGGTGGCAGTGTGGTGATGATAGTGGTGGTGGTGATGACAATAGTGGCTGCAGCGATGGTAGTTATGGTTGGTGGCAATACTGGTGATTGTGGCGGTAGTGGTGGTAATGGTAATGGTAGCGATAGCGGCAATGGCTGCGATGATGACGTATGGTGGCGGTGGTGGTGATGGCATGGTGGCAGTGATGGTGGCGATGACATTGCGATGGTGGTGGTGACAACAACGACAGCAAGATAGTGGTGGTGGTCGTGTCGGGATAATGGTGGTGGTGATGCTGGTGGAGATGGTAGTGGTGAAAAATGATTGACAGAGACAAGTGTTTCTCATTTTGTGTCTAAAAACAAAAAAGCAGAAATTTTTTATTTTTTTTTTGTTCCCTAGCACAAAAATTAAACCGATTCATCCCTAGAACAAAAAAATAAATCGGTTTTACCAAACGAGTTTTCTATCCATTTCTATTCTCGGGAACAAAAATAAAAAAAAAAAAACTCATTCCGAGAAGGTTGTCATACACACTTTTAGTGCCGCGACGGGGGTAGGGGAGGGGTCTTAGCGGCACTGAGTGCCGCGACCCCGCCCCCTTGGGGCACTCACACGATTGTGCCAAATGGCATGATCCTGTTACCATAGGCAGTCCCGTTACCGTAAAATTTCAGAAGATCATAACTTTCGACTCGGGTATCCAAATCTATTTTTTTGTATTTCAAATAATTTTTCGAGATCTACATAATGACACCTCATTTGGCATATTTTATCTCTCACAAATATAATTCAAATTTGTAACAATGGTACCACAATCATAAGAAAAAGACTACGATAACATACTGGCCATGCTTGATGCCTTTGAATGTATCATTTATCCCTGCTTTGTTCCTTCTTTCCCTAATACTAGGGTTCTCCATTTTTGCTTCCACTTTTTCTTCGTTTTTTTTTTCTTCACAAAAAACAAAGCAGGGATAGATGATAACATGTTGGCCATACTTGATGCCTCTGAAGCTATCGTCTATCCCTATTCCGTTCCTTCTTTCCCTACTGCTAGGGTTCTCCATTTTTGCTCCCACTTTTTCTTCGTTTTTTTTTCTTCACAAAAATAAATTTTGAAATTAACTATTGTCTCTCACAGGTGCTGCTATAACTTTAACAGACAAAAATTCAATTAATTAAAATCTTAATAAAACTGATTTGAAAATCGAGGAAGTTAAACAAATCAAGAGTTTCTACCTTTTTCCACCAAAACTAGGCAAACATCATATGTTATTATCCTACATATACTTCTCGATTTAAAAACTCTTGTGATTGTGATACCATTATTACAAATTCGAATTATGTTTGTGAGAGATAAAATATGCCAAATGAGATGTCATTGTGTAGATCTCAAAAAAGTTATGTAAAATCCAAAAAAAAATCATCTGATTTGAATACTTGAATCAAAAGTTATGGTCGTCCAAAATTTTATGGTAACAGAATTATACCACTTGGCACAATCATGTGAGTGCCCCAAGCGGGGGTTGCGACACTCACCTTAAAAAAGAGAAAATATTATGTGAGTGCCCCAAAGGGAGTCGCAACACTCACTTGGCTGAAATTCCCGTGGTATTAGACAATCTCCATTAATAAATACCGAAAAACAAATACTATATAGAAAAATTAAAAGGATCAAACACCACCCTCTGGACAAAGAGCCGTGAAATTGCCGTCACACCTTTCTAAATTTTCAATCGGGGACATGAAAAAGTGAAAATTGCAAAAACCCATTTATTATATAGAAAAGTTTTTAGATAGGTCTTATCAGCACTTAATTAACATATTTCGAAAAATTGTTAATAACTCACTTTTTTAACTACCTTTTTTTTGTGAGGAAATACCCTTTATATTATAATTTATGTGAATTTTATTAAATAACTTAGGCTCGCTTTTTATTAATGAGCCCAACATGAATTGTTTTTTTTTGGCGGACGTGAAATTTTATTTTAACCTCAAAACGATGTTATTTGAAATTTCAAAATATTACTTTATTTTTAATCGAAGAAACACTATATATTTAAATAATGAGGTAAGATTTTTTTACACCAATATAAGAATAATAAATTTTGCACTTAATTTTAATTATTAATTTTTCTATACTTGACTATTATAGTTTATTGAAAATTAATAATAAATGAATAAAAATAATTCAATTAATACAATTACTTGATGAACGAAAAATCAACGACTAAGATTGAATGTAAGATTTATTATACTTACATCGATATAAATTCATCTTGTCCCTTAAAGAATAGTATTTTTAATAAATACTATAAAATAAGATTCATACAACTTTCTAATGTTACTATAAAATAAGATTCATACGACTTTATACATATAAAATTGAGTAAATATCATTTTGGATCCTTAACAGAGAACACGGTTTCCACTTTAGTCCTTTACAAAAAATAATTAGTCGGTTGGTCCCTATGATATTCAAAGTGGACCCGTTTTAGTCTTTTTGAGGGACTAATATGGATCTTTTTTGAGTTTGTGAGGGACCACGATTTCAAATAAATAGGTCCACTTTGAATTTTTTAGGGATCTCGAGATTAATCTTTTTGTAAGGGACTAAAATAGAGACCATATTTTTTGTTTGGGATCAAAAAAAATATTTACTCTATAAAATAAGAAAAATATCAGTTTATCGTGTTATAAGAATGACATTGTTCCTTTTTGAAACAAAGATCTGATTTTGTACTTTGGCTTCTTCTTTTTTGAAGGGTGGGTCCCACACTTAATTTGTGTATTAAGTTCAAAAACTTTTTTCAACTTTTTTCATATGAGATGACAAAAGGGAACCGATAAAATAATAAGTGGTAAAGATCTTCATGGTTGGCTTTTCTCCCGCAGTTATCCATACAGTCAGTAAAATGTGAACAAGACTTTGATATATATAATCTTAAAAGACATTTCTACTTTAAATTTGATTAGGCAGATAAAGACATGTGCCCCATCCGTGTTCTTTTTTTTTTTTTAGCACAAGCCCCATCCGTGTTCTTGCCTCTATATAAACCAAGCTTAACTCAAACGGTTCATTCATATTGTCTTCAAAAAAAAACCATAGCCTACCGTAGTATTCCATCCATCATATTTCGTCATTCCCATTAACCCGCAAACTGCGGGTATTCAGAGAGAGCGAAGGTGCTACGCGCGTGTATGGAGATCATTGCTATTTTCCTTTGCATTTTTCTCTTTTTCTCAACTCTCCTTTCACATCCATTAATAAAGAAACACATAAAGAAACATGAACACATAGCTAAGCCTAAGCTTCCCCCAGGCTCAATGGGTTGGCCTTATATTGGAGAAACTCTACAACTCTATTCTCAGGACCCTAACATCTTCTTTGCTTCAAAGCAGAAAAGGTTCTTAAACTTTGATCATTTTTTTATTTATTTTAAAAAGCTTTGTTTTATGCATGGAGCTTAAACTTGGTGATGGTGCTAACTTTAATTCTACATATATCTTAATCAGATATGGGGAAATTTTCAAAACACACATACTAGGTTGTCCATGTGTGATGTTGGGAAGCCCTGAAGCTGCACGGTTTGTGTTGGTGACACATGCTCACTTGTTCAAGCCTACATACCCCAAAAGCAAAGAGAAACTAATAGGCCCTTCTGCATTGTTCTTTCACCAAGGAGATTACCACACTCGCATTAGGAAGCTTGTTCAAACCTCTCTTTCTCCTGAAACAATCCGAAAACTGATTCCCGACATCGAAACCGAGGTCAATTCCGCTTTGGAATCGTGGGTTTCTGGTGGAAAAGTCGTTAACGCTTTCCAAGAAATGAAAAAGGTTGGTTTGGTTCTTACCAAGGTTATGTTTGTATTACTAGCTAGCTAGTTTAATTTCTCTGTTATGTTTTGTTTTTTTGAGAAGTGTCTTTTGGTTTATCTCTGTTACATAATAATTAATGCTATATCTATTGTCTTATTCAATACTTTTATTGCATGGCGTTGAATTTTGTTTTCATTTGTTGGCTCCTCATAAATTTTATTGTCACTGGGTCCTCCATTATTGTTTGGTGAACATGATTTTCTAACTTATGGCTTTCCTTCACCCTTCACAGTTCTCTTTCAATATTGGCATCCTCTCTGTCTTTGGTAACTTGGAAGGAAATTATAGAAAGCAGCTTAAGGAAAACTACAGCATAGTAGAGAAAGGCTACAATTCTTTCCCAACCAGAATACCGGGAACTGCACACTCCAAAGCACTCTCAGTAAGTTGCACTTCACATTTGATTAATTATATGGTTTTTAATAGTCGAAGAAAATTATTTGTACGTTGTTTATGTTTCTTTTCTCTGTCTAATGAATATTTTCTTTTGAAATGATTTAAAGGCTAGGAAGAGAATCAGAGAGATTATAAGTGAGATAATTTGTAAGAGAAAGGAGCAGAGATTGATCGAGAAGGATCTATTAGGCCACTTGCTGAACTACAAGGATGAAAAAGGCCAAACACTAACGGATGAACAAATTGCTGATAATGTAATTGGGGTATTATTTGCAGCTCAGGATACTACAGCAAGTGTTCTAACTTGGATTCTCAAGTATCTTCATGATGACCAGAAACTTCTCGAAGCAATAAAAGTAAGAGTTGCTTAATTATGTCCCCCCAAGAAAAAAGATTTCCAAATCTATGTAGGCCATGAGTGTTGAAAATGTATATTAATTAATGAGTCAACATAACTGTATTGGCAGGCAGAGCAAATGGCAATATATGAACTCAATCAAGGAGGGAAGATGACATTGACATGGGGTCAAACCAGAAATATGCCAATTACTTATAGGGTATGGTTTATAATATATACTGCTGTAAATGTTATGCAAAATAATTCCTAGTTTGGGTTTAATTTAAAGCAACTTCATGAATATATTTCTCATAGGTTCTTGTATTGTAGGTGATATTGGAAAGTCTGAGGATGGCAAGCATCATATCATTTACTTTTAGGGAAGCTGTGGTTGATGTTGTATACAAGGGTAAGTATTTCGGAGGGAAATTTCTTTTACCTCTACATTTATAGGAAGTTTAATTTTCAAAGGCTCAAACAATTTCCTACATGATTTCTAAAATGTTCTTTCGTGCTACTGTTAAGGTTATCTTATACCAAAGGGTTGGAAAGTAATGCCACTATTCAGGAACATCCATCATGATCCAGAATTCTACCCTGCTCCTCACAATTTTGACCCATCAAGGTTTGAGGTACGCTATGCCTAACATTAATGAGTTAGTCCATTACTTAGTCAAACAAATATTAAAAATAAATAAAAATAAACTCTATATATAATATATGCTTCTGAAATATATATATTTCAATTCTGGATGGTTGCAGGCTGCTCCAAAGCCCAATACTTTTATGCCATTTGGCAACGGAGTTCACTCTTGTCCAGGAAATGAGCTTGCCAAGTTGAACATGCTGATTTTAATTCACCATCTAGTGACCAAATTTAGGTACTTCATTTTGTCACACATTTTGATGTAACTTTATTTTTTTCTTCATATTTTATTTGTATCTGCAATATCATCATCAGAAATTCAGAATGCTCATTCGGTTGTGTTCAATAATTTGGTTGGCAGGTGGGAAGTGGTGGGATATCAAAGCGGAATTCAATATAGCCCATTCCCAGTCCCTATGCATGGTCTACCTGCAAGATTTTGGAGAAACTAATAGACTCAAAAGAAGATGATGATATGATAAAATCTTCATCTATTCATGTATAAATTTTTTAGATATTCGGTGCCACTCCAATCTAGATCTTAATTCCTCCTCCTTAACCCAATCAAACCTCCTGTTTTATAGCGAGGATCCAAGTAACCTCATATCTATGCTATTATTATAATTTATAAATGGTGGCATAGCCTAGCACTATTAATTAATCTGAGTGTGTAAGCGGTAGTAATTAATAATAAATATGTTATTAACTCTTGATTTTTGTTTTGGTTCTCTATTTAATGGTCCTGTATAATCTTGTGTAATTTCAAGACTTGTCCTGGATTCCTGTTTATTGGTTTCAAGGAGACTAGACTAGACCCCGTATATGGTCCCTCCATGATATATATAGCTTCAAGATTACTATAATGGACCTATATGGTACGAAGTTTAACTTCATTATTGTCCTTCCATCTCAATTCTCAAATGCCCGTTGATAATTTAAACTTGTAAAGAATGGAATATTAGATCACAATTATAATATTAAAATGGATTCTGATTTCCGAAGAAGGCAAATCCAACACCTATCTCGGATAAAAAAATTTACATTACCATAATAGACTAAATCACTAAAACTAATGCAACGTGGCTCAGTTTGCATGGTTGAGCGTTTCATATTGCTTCACGAGCTGTGACTATGAAAAAGCCACCTGTTGCAATTAATTGGCTGGCTAAAAAAGGAGATGCCCTTAGCCAGAGGGATCCGAAACCTTTAAAGGGCATATGAAGATTGTTTAGGTTGGGTGGAGAGGCGGGGACCAAAACAGTACATAACATTATTGGACCTTATGGATTGGTTGGAGATTTTGAAGCTATTGCCATTGTGGCTTTGCATTTAGATAGTGGACAAAATGTGATTTTCTTAAGGGCACCATCCATTTTGTGGTTAAAGAAAATCCCTACAGTAATAGTTCATATGCTATCAACTATTGTCTTTATCACAGTACATAATTGATGTTATGAATTGATCCCTACCTGATCTTCTTTCCCTTTCTCTTTTCAATTGTGAAAAGCTATCTATCTAACAAAAATGTACTTATTAATAACGATGGGTTAAATTAACCAATAATATCATAAAAAAGGTAAATGGGACTTCTCCCTTGTTGATGATCTCAATCTCCTTATACATTCTCGTCTAGGATCACTCTTTTTATCTGAGTTTTATGCTTTGTTCATAAACTTCTTCATGTTTATTCTTTACAATAATTTCCTGATCTTGGTCCCAGAAATGGAATAATCGTGTACAAGGACCATAAACCATCACTGCTCAAACTGTTCATGAATCTCAATTCATTTGATTGAACAAGTAGTACATGTATAGGAGGAAGTTAAAATAAAGAAACAATAAAAACGGGAGAAAGATAAATATGATTTACAGGAAGACTAGGTATATATCCACAGATATGCTTAAGATAACTGATTAATATGTCAGTGCAATTAATTTAGCCAAACAACAACAGATAACATGATACAATAGCCAAATAATTACAGTGCCCATGTAGAGGATGTGATTAACAAATAATATGAAATTCAACACAACATTGTAGCCAAAATCTGGTTTGTACCGGCCACCTATAATAAGATAGCTAACATAAGGATAATAGTATATTCACGATTATATACCCAAAAAAAAAAAAAGGATATTCATGATTTGCTACATCAAATGATCAATTTCATTCAAAAACAGTTTTCTCAGTGAAATACAAAATGAAACAACCTATGTGAAATATTACATTATAGTACTGGAAACAAGTCTGCACAGAGGAGAGGAATCTTACTTTATTACGTAGCTAAAGCATTATCTGGAATGCATGTTTTGTCAACAATATTAAGATGACACGAGTTTAAAAGAAAAAAAATCAAGTGAATCGAAACATATCCCATCATTGTGCTGTTACATACCACAGTGTTCTTTCCATTTCATTACTACAAAAACAATTGTACAACTAAGCATTCACATGGCACCATCAACATCATTATAGGATCACTTTGTCACTCTTGCCGCTCCCACATGTAATGTTGACGCCACTAGCTTCATCCAACAAAATCAACATAGTCTATTCATGTTCATGACACTTTGGTGCAAGAGCTACCCCTTTATAAAGCGTACTTTTACAGGCACAATTTTTCCAAGATCAATCAAGTAATGAAATGAACCTGAATATGAAAATTGAACGAATGACGAACTTAACTAGTCAAAATTTGAAATGATCAAAAGAGTTAAACATATGTACATTAACTAAAGGAACCGAAGGATACAGCGAGCATGATATCCCCAGTGATGCTAATTGCTAAATAATTACCAGTTTTCCAACTAACTTAGGCACCAACAGATCTACAACGATATATTACAATATATGCAATGTCAATGTTGTACTAGAGTATTTTCAAAAGCATCATTATGTTTCTAATGAGAAAAATATTGGTAAATGATTGAACCAGAATATAGGAAGTGATGCTGACATATTAGTTATTCAGCTAGCCACGCACCCTTAAGAGGATGCAGCCACAAATTTAGCTTTCATAACCCCACTTTTAGAATAGAGAAGATATAATATTGCAACAAACTATCAATATTCAATAGTACAGCACGTCATAAAAGGAAGTTAGTGATAACCATTATGAATATTTATGTTAATTGATTGTGACTACTGGTTACTGGTTAGACAAGCAATACTCCAGATTTATCACCATAACTGATAACACTGACAGTTTCATGAATCCTTGAGCATAATTGAAACATGGAGAATATTAAACTAGAAAAAGAAATCAAGCAAGAGGGGGAAAAAATAAAAAAGACTCTGAAATTCCCAAAAAATGGGTGTGAGACCAAGGCTACAACCCAGAAATTAATAAATAAAGCTCTAACTAGATATACCAGTTATCAATGCTAATTCTAGACTACAACTCTAGGTCTATGTGGTTCTACAAGCATTATCAGCTCAACAATTACATATCAATCTCAAATATCAACTCAAATTCGAAATTTTATAAAACAATATTATCTTGGCAATAAATATTATCAACTACAATCAGCTTCAAGTATTTTCAAGTTTAATAGATCATAGTTTTGATTAAATAATCCTTAGAACCCAAAAAGGGTTTTTATGCCCATTTACAAAACTATCATTTTCAATTAATGTAAGGGAAAATAATTGAGATTATGAGAATAATCGCATGCTATGATTTTTCTTATCTCTTATTCCGTGGCACTATATCACTTATACAAGTCAAGGATTATATAGTTTAACTATTTTATTTTTGGGATAGGATATTCAATTTATGTTTTTTTCTTACTTTCTAAGGGATTATGTCTCCTGCAGGAAAGAGAAGTTAGCTGCAGGTAGTCACATGCGTTTCAAGAGGTTAAAGCATGTGTCACTATAGATAAATTCTCTTCAGCAACAAGAGATTAATAGTGCCATTTTTCTTACCTATCTTACTTACTCATCTTCAAATTCATTAGATCATAATCTCACTTTTTCTCTCTTATCTTGAGATTCTGATCCGATAATATTAAAGATGAGTAAGTAAGGTAGGCAATAAAAAAAATAGGTAGAATAATTTATTTATTTTAGTTTTTGGTAAAAAGGTTTACTGTTTTCAAATTGGCCAAAAATTAGACTTGCAAATTGATGTCGTAGTTATCAAAGTCTGTAGTTGAGAAAGCATTTCAAGTTTTCAACTACACATAAAATCACTCAAATTGAGAATAAAACATCCAATATTCAGGGGGACAAAGAATCCATTTACTATGTGATGATCAGTTAGTGATGTAGGAATGGTTACTCTGCAGTACTAGAAGATGCAGCAGAGCAGGAAGACAAAAAAACGAGAATAATGAACAGTCAGAGATAAAAATAAGATACATCTAGTTCATTGCAGGAGATAAGTGTAAAGTTCTCAAGGTTTTAAACTGAAACCATATCAATATTTTTAGGGATGTAGATTTCTCCTTACAAGAGAAAAAATGTTTCTTCTTCCACAGACATAATACAAAGGTGTGGCCCAACCTTTGTATTAGAAAAATTCTTATAACCCATATTTTTACCTGGTTGAAGCTCAGCAAGACAATCTAATATCTTGATTAAATCAACAGCAGTTGGACCAAGGGCCTATTGGGCCGGACCCAATACCATTCCAATCAATCCATGGTCAACCTTACAAGCCCAACAACCAATGATCTAAATCTAATATCAGGCCATCCAACCCGACCGACCTGGTCAACCCGAATCCAAACACGAACTAGAGATGCACTGATTCTAGAAGTTGTGTTTGTTATGGTTTTGGACACCTGGCATCAGAAGATTGGCTGAGTGTACTAAAGAGTCCCCACCTAGTATCATGGCAATGAAGACAATTATCAAGGGGTTTTGTTTGTATTAGTGGTAGGTCTAATTATCAAGGTCTATGGATAAGCTAATTTCAAATTAGTTTTCTGTCTTTGGTCACTTGGAGTGCAATTATAGATACCATCTTAAGGAAAATTACAGCTACTGCATACTAGAGCAAGCTACAATTCTTTTTATTTAGGAGGTGGGGTTTCAAAAGAAACGCAATATATATGGAATTAGTTAACCAATTTAGAAATAATAGGAACAGGGAACAGAGTACATGGAGGGTGGAGCAATAAAAATCTTTGTTACTAGAAACAGCCAACATAATAATAATCACTATAACGATCACAATGCAAATGTCTAAAGGACAAACATCTCTAATACGAATAGTGTGACCTCTACTCTGGAAGCCACCACGAGATCCTATGAGAGGAAGCGAACCACCACCTTCTAACCGACGTCGTTTATGGCAACTCAATCTGACAAGTTCTTACGACTACAAGAACCTTGAATTAGGACGGGCAAAGGGAAGAGACGCTAACTCTAAACGACGACGACGCGCCGATGATGAAAGAGAATCTTACTATAAAAGTGTAAACTAACAAGTACTAACTCACCTTGCACGATAATACTCTTCAGACACTGCAATAGTAGCTAACATTCTTGCATTACCATTACAAACTTTTTTCACAAATTGTATTCAGCGTGTCATCGATCGTATACTCTTAATTAAAGTATGACTGATTATATTTAATATAATTAGTAAATAAAAAATTTATAAATATAATTTTTTCTGTCATTATATATTTAAATTAAAGAGTTTATTTACAAAAAAAAAATTAAAGAGTTTAGTTTTTTTTAATAATTTTATCTCTTACACATATAAAAATATGCGGGATCCATATTTTTTTTCTTTTTTTTTATTCTCTTCAAATGGTCTCCTATGGAATCCATACACTTATATGTGTAGGAGATAATATTAATCTCTAAAATAAATTTTAATTAAAATTTTAATTGTAATTCCAAATTTTTTTAAAAAATTCTTTTTCCTAAAAATTAGTCTAATCTAAACATGAACTACAACTTATTACCTAAATTAACAACCTGTTAATTGAAACTACAATTGCTAACAAGCAGGTTCTAAATTCCTAGAGGGGACTTGGTCAATTTTTTTTTCAAAAAATGCTTTCTTGTGTCTTGTTTGGTATATTTTATCTTTGTAAATGATGTTATTTAATTCTTATTCTTATTTTCATTTTCCAACACTAAAAAATAATCATTCCAGTGTGTATCTCTCAAAAAGTTATGTGGAGTAAAAAATATCACCTAATTCAAACTCTCGAACCAAAAATTATGGCTTTATGAAGTTTTTAGATAAATTTGAGTCATGTAATCGATTATATTATATTATCTTGTCAATAAGGACAAATTAATGTTAAGTATTAGTAAAATTTCAAATTTTTAAAGGGATTTATTTTCCTTATTTTGCTACTAACAAGTTCGATTTCTTGCACAGACAAATTCAGCAATGGGACCAAAAAAAGAGATTGCACATTAATTAATCTATGTATGTATAAGAGAAAATAGTTATATGTTATGCACTAATAGAACTATAGAAAAGTAGTAAACCCATTTTTAAATAGTATAAAAACGGGGACACGCTGATAATTTTTTATTTTAAAAAAGGACAAAAACGTAAAAAAATCCGTTAATCAAATTCTTTAAGGTAGTGTTTGGTTGAAGGTTTATGTTAGGATTGATGGGAAAGTGTAGGTAGATATTGGAAAATATCATGTTTGGTTCAGGTTTTTTCAAGAAATACCAGACAAATAGGATAGATGGGAAAATGACTTTTGTGTTGATTTTTGGATGAAATTCACTGTTACAGAATACCACTTGAGATGTAGTGTTGTGAGATGACTGGGGAAGTGAAAAAACAGGTACAAAGTTTCTCCCGACCATAGATTTTGCATATTTAAATAAATTTCTTTGGTAATATTTGGGTCAACCAAATAACTTTTTTTACATTTTTTCTATCAAACTCACCTTCCAACCATTTTCCTATCAATTACATTTCCCTAGTAAAATTTTTTTTCTCCCGAACCAAACACTGTCTAAAAGCTATAAAAATGGGAAGAGTGTGTATCTTTTTAAAGGCTTCTATGTCCTTTTAGAAAAGACGAAGAAACAAATTTAAAGAAAAGAGAGTTGAGAAAAAAATTTATAATTTGAAAAAACACATTTCATTTATCTAAAAGACAAATCATAAACCGTATAAAAATTTGCATTGAAGAATTATTTAGAGGTTGTAGGACTGCAAGGGAAGCAAAAAATCTTGCGTCAGGTTCAATGGATTTTTCCAGAGTGGGACTGGATTAAGCTGAATGTTGACGGAGCTTTCCGAGACAGTGCTGGACGTTGGCTTGGAGGTTTTTCTAGGAATCTGGGCAGTGGAAAATTTCCATTAGAGCTGAGCTATGGGGCTTTGTCACTGGCCTGGAGTTGGCATGGCGGAGGGGACTTACCATTAGTAAAAACTCCTCTCTCTTTTTTCCTGTGTGTTTCTTTCTTTTAATGTTTGAAACTCTGAATCTCGCCTGCTACCGCTTTACTTCTGGGTTTTGCTTTGAACTGGTAAATGGTAATATAAAGAGACAGAAAATAAGGGATTTGCTCGCTTTAAAGTTATTTGGACCATTATATTTCTATTATACTTGTCATTTTACCTGCATTGCAAGGGGAGTTGCTGACTATATAATCAGTGAAAGCTAAAAGAGGAACATTGGATATACTTGTATGTAAGCTATTGCATAAAGGTTATCATAGGAATGTGGGGAAAAAAAAAATATCAACCAAATTGAATTATGAGTATATTTAAACCATATCAAAATAATTATTTTTTTTAATTGATTCAAGAATCATATTGTTTTTTCAAAACCTATTCAGTTCATGTATCAATTCGGTTCAATTTTTAGGAACCAAATTATATCTTCTCTTAAAGAATATAAAAAACAAAAAAAAAAAACAAATGAATCCAACCAATCCGCTAATTAAACGGAGCCAGAAACGATAATTAAACGGAGTCATATTATATTTTTTAAACCGATAACGATTTAAGAAACCGAATTATTTTCTGTGAAGCAGCAATTCAAAAATTAAACTATTTTTAAAATCGATTCAAACATATCAAACCAAATTACTTTTCTGATTTAGTTCGATTTGATATAGAAAACCGTACAAAATGGATGACATTGAAGCAGCCATTGGGGAACTTCCACCAGTAACCGACAATTAAAAATCACTTATTTATGGAAAAGTACATTAACAAATAATAATATAATGCAAAGGTTAAGATTAAAAATTATGCAAATCAAAAAAAGTATCTTGTTATCCAAAAAAAAAAAAAAAGTATCTCAGTTTCATTTGCTTGTTATATGAAATTTCATAATTTTGGAAAGGAAAAATATTTACGAGAATTCAATTTTTATGTTGTGACCTTTCGATTTGCGAGTAAAAATTTTCTTTTCTTTTTTATTTTTAATAAATATGGGGCCCACCACTAGTTGAGTCACAACATAAAAATTCAATTCTCATGCAACATGAAAAAATCAAACCCCTTTAGAAAATTGAAACATCCATAAACAATTGGGGAAGATTATATTTACACACTTTTGTTTACAAACTATATTATGTCTTACCGATAAGATACTCTTGAGTGAAGTCTTAACCGATAAAACATAGAGTAGTTTGTAAAAAAAAAATTGTCAGTATAACCTTCCTCTAAGAATATATATATATACATATATACATATATATATATATATAGGAGTATATATTTCTGCAGCTGCTGTACGTGCAAAATATTAAATGCTAAGAATCATAATTATACAAAAGATGAAAGCATTAAATGTGGGAAATCATAATCATACACCTGTCGTTGTTGTACGTAAAGCGGCTGCAGAAATGATTTTACCATATATATATATATATAGGTAGGATCCTTTGACACCAGTGTCAAATTTGAAGTTTGACACCTCATCTGAGAGCCGTTAAATAAAAAAAATCAACTACTTTGATTTGTAAGCATGTGACATCATTGATCTTTTTTGATCTAATGGCTACCAGATGAGGTGTCAAATTTCAAATTTTGACACCGGTGTCAAAGGCTTCTGACCCATATATATATATACATATGTCTAACAGGTAAAATCATTTTTACAGCCGCTTTACGTACAGCAACGACAGATGTATGATTATGATTCCCTCATTTAATGCTTTCATCTTTTGTATGGTTATGATTCCTCGCATTTAAAACTTTCAAGTATGTATATGACAAGTATTTGATTGCCGCAGAAATGTAATCCCCTATATGACACCGGTGTCAAACTTTGAAATTTGACACCAAATACTAATCATTGATTTCCGCCAATCAACGATTATCATTTATTGAGAATCAAACTTATTAATTAACTATTAATTCCCAATAAATAATAACCATTGATTGACGAAAATCATCGATTATGATTTGGTGTCAAATTTCAAAGTTTGACATCGGTGTCAAAATATCCAATCCCTATATATATATATATATATATATATATATATATATATATATATATATATATATATATATATAGAGGAAGGTTATACTTACAACTTATTTTTTACAACCTCTTACAACCATATCTTAACACCGTTGATTTCTGCCAATCAACGGTTATCATTTATTGTGAATTAATAATTAATTAATGAGTTTAATTTGTGAAAATCATAACCGTTGATTGACGGAAATCAACGGTGTTAAGTTATGGTTGTAAGAGGTTGTAAAAAAAAAGTTGTAAGTATAACTTTCCTCTATATATGTATATATATATATATGGGTGTGGAAAAAACATTTCTCAAGCAGCTTGAGATAATTTTATCTCCGGTTATCCCAAAACTACGCCATTTTATTTATTTATTTTCTTATATTAATTGATTCACATTTGAATGGTTATGATTCCTTTTTTCTCTCCCTTCCTTTATCACCATTGATCTATCTCTGTTCTGTTATGATTTAGTAGCCGGAGATAAAATTATCTCAAGCAGCTTGAGAAACGATAAGCCAAATGTTTTTCCCACACACACATATATATATAGGGAAAGATATATTTACCACCAAAAAAGTATACAACATTTACAACTAACCTAGTCATCATTGATTTCCGTCAATGTAACGGTTATAATTAATTATTAATTCTCAATAAATTATAACCGTTAAATTGACGAAAATCAACGGTGATTAAGTTGGTTGTAAAGGTGGTAAACTTTTTTGGTGGTAAGTATATCATGCCCCTATATATATTATATATAGGGATAGGTTATTCTGCCTACCTTTATTTTGCCTATCTTTGCCTACCTCTTTCAATACCGTTAGATTACAATCTCATCCAATGATGGAGATTTATGATATAAAATAAATTCTTTTATCCCTTTCTCTCTCCTATTGTCTCTCTCTTTCTCTCTCCTCCCTTTTCTCTCTCTTCAAAGGCGCTTCAGCATCAAAGAAAGGTGCAAGCTTTTTCTCAAATCATCCAACCCAGTCATTGTTATAAGCATTTACATAAAAAATTGAAATGAGGTGTCAGGAAGAAACAAACTCAAATGTCCTATATTATGGAACCAGATAGCCTATTGTTGGGCGTAACATATATCATTTCCCCACTTTAAGGTGAAAAACAAGATAAGAACGAGATAAGTTGATTCGATTTCAAATTTCAACAACAAAGTAGAAACCTTACGATAATAGTGAACATTACGGTAATCGTGGATTAATTCAAAAAAATAAATTATTCGTGTTTTTTTTTTTTAATTTATAATGTATTCAATTATATCATATTCAAAAAAAATTAAAATATCATTAATCATTATCAATTATACTCATCCAGCATAACTATCATGCAATTAATCACCCACTAAAACAAGATTCAAATTCACTAAAAAACAAAATACCCAAAAAAAACTCACCAAAAATATAGATTTCACCTAAATAAATGCTGATAAGAGCATTATATAGCCACGTGTGGGTTGACGAAAGGGTCCCACAAATAGACCCCTCAAAAATGAAAATTCGAGCTTCAAAGATCTCATGAGGTACAGGAGCTATAAATGAAGCGCAGAAAGATGATTAAAATTTAAAAAGAAATAAAGGAACAAACCCTCACCATTTGTGTTTATATGTTTCTGTTTCTGTTGTAACCTCCATCTATCGCTCACACTTTTTTCCCAGCGTCCTCTCTTTCGTTCTCTTCCCTCTCCACACGTTCTGCTGCCAGAACTCTAAAGCTACGTGCTATCGTCCAAAGTAGGTAAAAAAAAAAAATACCAGATCTCATTGCTCTCGCCGGAAGCCGTTTGCATGAAAATTCTTGCGTTTCAAATGGCATGATCTTTGTGCTGTTCTTGCAACCGATTGAAGGCTTCCTTCTGAAACTGTAGCTTACAATCTAATCTAGCATGGATTCCATCTTTAGCGACAATGTAGTGCCAGACGCTTCGCATTTCTCCGTCGCGATCTACTTGGCTTTTGCTTGTTTCGGGGCCAGGTTCTTCCTTGACAGATTCGTCTTTCGCGTAAGATCCTTTGTTTGTGTAGCTATATTCTTGTTCCTCTGCCGATTGGATTCTTGTGTTGTGATGTGAATAGCCTGTTTCTATTTTGTTAAGAGTTTTTTTTTTAAAAAATAAAATAAAATTTAAACAGCTTTGTTCTGGTTTCTGGTTGTTTTCTTGATTCTCTTTTTAAGGTTCTTTGAAAGAAACTGCAAAAAGTTCCTCAAAACTGTTTGCTTTATTAATAATTCAGCTCAAGTTCTTGTTGATCGGTGTCAGTTTCCTAGAAATTATTCAAATTAGTTAAAGGATCTTTAAGTTGACCTGTCAATTGAAGTTAATCACGCAATTCATGATTGACGCATCAAGGTCCTTAACGATATTGTTATTGGTCCTTCTCATTTTTGAGTTAAAGCTGTGCATTGATTTTCATTGATCCTTCTCATTTCTGTTATTGGTCCTTTTTGATATTTAAGAGGTATTAGCTTATATATGACAAAATATATGGTTCACATTTCCTCTCATGTTCGGACGTAGATTGTCATTGGCAGTTTCCGGTATTGTCAATTGATGAATCAATAAGTGTGCCTTTTGCTCATTTTCTTTCTTTCTTCTTTTGACTCAATTCTTCTCGTGAATATAATATCATAGTTGTTTTATGGTTTCATCCTCTGTTCTCTTTAATATCAACCGTGCATTTTAGTTTGTTGGTATAGGATTTTAGAAGAATATCCCTATTCTCAAAATATGCGGAAAAGCATGCTGTAAACAATAATATTTTGTTGTGGCTGGTAGAGAACAGTTTAGCAAATATGAAGATAAGTAGGATCTACCTTTGTCAATCTTGAGACTGGACTTTGACAAATATCATTTTGGTTTTCTTCATCTGTTGTCATGTGAAGAAAATACCTTAGCATAGCAATATCTCATAATGGCTTTTCAGGACGATAGGTTAAATATTTTCTAGCAATGCACATCAGCAAGGATGATCAAGGACTCTTAATGGCATAAACTTGATAATTTTATGACCAATCTTCTATGGTTGAATTCATTTAATTAGGATGAAGAATTTTAGTGCCATTTTTTTAAGCAGATTCCTTTATTCATATTCCTTAAATGATTTTGTTGCATACAGAGGTTGGCCATCAGGCTGTTGGCAAGGGGTAGGGCTCCTTCACGGATTACCAAAGAAATGCAAATAAAGATTGGAAAATGTACAGAGTCATTGTGGAAGCTAACATACTATGCTACAGTTGAAGCATACATTCTCAAAATTATTTACCATGAACCCTGGTTCAGTAATACGAAATTATACTTAAAAGGCTGGCCAAATCACGAGTTGAAGTAAGTAACTTATGTAGCATGATGAACAAATTCAGTCTTGTTAATACAAATGTTTCTCCCATATAATGAATGACATGCATCTGTTTGTGTTTGTGTTTCTTAGGAAGACCTCCACATTGACCCTTTGTTTTAAAATTTCTCATACAGTTCAGATCTAAACTGAATTTCATAGTTCATAGATCTGGCTTCGCATGCAGCAACTGGTATGGAAAAGAGAAAATTGAGTTTAGGAGAGGTTATTAGAAACTGAAAATTGGGCCTTTGTCCTTTTTGGTTTGAAAAATTCTAGAGCCCTAATTTAGTTTTTGATTTTGATATACAACTGAGTGAAAATGAAAAATAAATTTCAAGAGTTTTCAAAGCAATAAACAGATATATGCCTCCCTCCATTATGGACAATTCATATAACTATATTATTGGGTTTATAGACTCTGATTAATTTAGCTCCTTGCTTCCTCTGACTGGAAGTCATAGGTTGCTATCTGGTTCCATACACAATCAAGTCAACTCACTTGGGGAGAACTTATAATTGTGCTCGGGAAGGAAATTATAAGACTATTGTACTCATATTTGAGTTTTTCTGTAGATAGAAGTTGGTATTTATATTGCATCCTGTTTCATTTCTTATCCCAGGAGTCCCCTTGTGATTTACTATATGTGCGAATGTGGGTTCTACATCTATAGCATTGCTGCTATTCTGACATGGGAAACTCGAAGGAAGGATTTTGCAGTGATGTTTACTCACCATGTAATTACAGTTTTACTGATTGGGGGCTCATATCTGACAGGGTAATATATATTAGCATTATTTTTTAGTTGAAGTGTTTACCATGCCAGTCCTACTTATACCTTAAATTTGGAACTTAATTATTATTTTTTTGTTATTTTAAATAAGCATGAAAACTCTCACGTGGTGGCTCATATTTGATATTCATTACTGAGAACACAACTCAAATCAGCTCTAGGGAGTTTCTAACTTTTTATATGTTATAGAATTTTGGACTCTCCTTTATGCATAACTGTAGGTAATGTGCTTGAAACCAATAAATTTTAAGTCTGAGTTTGGACATTTCTTGGATGGTTCTTTAACCAGTGTATTTTCTTGAAATTTCGTTCTTTACTTTCTTTAAATTAACTGGATGGTGGATCCATTTAATCATGTCCTTCTGAGAGTTACTTTTGGTTGTATGAAAAAGAAAATGATAATTGTATTACATAGCCTTCTTGTATTTATGCCATATGATAAAGTTTCCGTTTTTGTAAAATATATTAAACATGTATTCTTTCTTGAAACTTCTAGATGCCCTTAGTTATGTTAGAACATTAGTGCAAGTTGAGTTGAATTTTGTGCAACATTTTTGTGGCAGTGGCATGTGTTACATTTGTGACCCCTCTGTGTAATGTTCAGATTGCAATACGATTGCAGTACAATAAGACTATCCATTGTCCATACTCAACAGCTATATATGTCTTGGATTTGAGTCTCTGTAAATGCTCAGAAACTGTAATAGAATTGATAAATGCTTGTTAAATCCTCCTTTTCTATAATTGATTAGAGCGTTCTTTCTGTCTGCTATCTTCTTCAACTTTTTGCTATATCGGGTATTGTGATTTAGATAATCAAAATTTCAAAACTGACATTACAATCAAGACAGTGATTTATGAAGGGATAACTAACACAAGCTGCATTTACAGTTTTTTCAGGATTGGCTCCATAATCCTAGCCCTTCATGATGCAAGTGATGTATTCTTGGAAGCTGCCAAGGTTTTCAAATATTCTGGAAAAGAGTTTGGTGCAAGTGTGTGTTTTGGATTATTTGCAATTTCATGGCTCATACTGCGGCTAATTTTCTTTCCTTTTTGGGTTATTAAAGCAACAAGGTTTGTTTTTTTATTTTATTGATTCATTTGACTTTGTTTTGGGAGACACTTATTAATCATATTTTCTCATCAACGGGTTTCCACTTTCCAGCTTTGATCTTGTGGAGTGCTTAAACCTATCACTGAGTTATCACATGTTCCTTTACTATGTGTTTAACACATTGCTTATAATGCTGCTCATCTTCCACGTATACTGGTGGATGCTCATATTTGCAATGATTAATAGGCAGCTGAAAAATAGGGGAAAAGTTGGTGAGGATATTAGATCAGGTAAGCAAACTTCATCAATAATTTGAGTATATTATTAGTATTCTATTACTCTTTTGTTCAGGAATCATGAATGAATAGTTTAAGAAATTCTGAATTTTGAAAATATGAGCTTGCCTGGAGCACACAATATAAAAAAATTACTTTTGTGCATAATGTTTATTATTCCTGTATCTTGAGGGATGCCAATAGCCTCTTTACCCATAATTAAATGGTTCAGACCTCAGAAGAAAATGTAACCTGGGGAGATTGGCTTATTGTTAGATATATAATGTGCGATCGAGGATCAAGGTTAGGGGTATGGAGCTGCATATTCCTAGCCATATACCTCTCAGTTTATGCTATGCTTACGATTATTCTCCTCTCAATCAATGTGTTGGATTGGTTAAATCACGGTACTTAATCCTTTACTGTCATTTGTTAATAGCTATGATTGCTATTACCGATGTATCTAGTTCTTGCGCACAGTTTACAGCATCTACAGCTCTTTACTTTTGTTGTCTTGGGTAATGTTAGAAGGTAGAGTGCAGAAAGCTGAAGAAAAGTTGAGTAACAAAATTCATTTAATCACTTTCTTACGCACAGGTGCACACAGTTTTATACAAATGAAATACAACTATATATCTATGCATAAGCAAAACGGTTATAACAACCTGTGAAGTGGCATTACATTACATGAAAGTAAGAAAATAAAAAATAAAAATAAAGAAGTAAATTTCTACACAAATATAAGTCTAATACTCTCCCTCAAGATCGAGAGTAAATATTATGAACCCCATCTTGGAAAGAAGAGTGTGAAACTGTGTAGGATGGAGAGCCTTTGTAAGGATGTCAGCCAATTGTTGAGAAGAAGGAACAGAGAAAGTTTGAAGTCTTCCTTTGGATGAAATACACCTATATATCTATGAATAAACAAAACGGTTATAAAAACCTGTGAGGTGGCGTTACATTACATGAAAGTAAGAAAATAAAGAAGTAAATTTATACACCAATATAAGTAATACTCCCCTCAAGATCGAGAGTAAATATTATAAACTCCCATCTTGGAAAGAAGAGTGTGAAATTGTGTAGGATGGAGAGCCTTTGTAAGGATGTCAGCCAATTGTTGAGAAGAAGGAACAGAGAAAGTTTGAAGTCTTCCTTTGGTAATATGTTCCGAACAAGATGACAATCGATCTCTATGTGTTTAGTGCGCTTATGAAAAATAGGATTCATTTAATCACTTTCTTATGCACGGTCACGCACACAGTTTTGTACAAATGGAATGCACATATATATCTATGAATAAGCAAAACGGTTATAATATGTGAGGTGGCATTACATTACATGAAAGTAAGAAAAAAAAAAAAAAATGAAGTAAATTTATACACAAATATAAGTTTAATAGGTAAATATGTACTTGTATAGCTGAAGGAGTCTATTTCTTTGTTTATTTTTTTTGCAGATTCAGATGATGATTGAATAGCTGAAGGATTTTGTTGAGTTTTCTTTGTTGCGCTGGTTGGTGTTAGCTCTGCAGATACTGCTTTTGACTTGTCTGTAGATTTCTAGGAGTTCAGTTGAGCAATGCAACTGATTGAAGAGAGCTAAAATTTCGATAGTTTCAAATTTTTCATTGATTATTGAGTAAAAAGGAAGTAGGGAAACCGTTGAGCGTATTTTAATTCACATATTTTTGCTGTATAAATGATAGGCATTCCTGTATAATTATTTTTTTTCTCCAAACAAACCCTTTTAGGTTAGCCAGAGATTGAATGAAAAGTAGAGAATATGGAAAAGGAAAAGAAATCTTTTGAAGTGACTTCTTTTTATTTATAACTTCTCCTACATAGTAAGTGCGGATAATTTGTGTTTCCCATTTTAATATTATAATTGAAGTGATATATATATATATATATATATATATATATATATATATATATATATATATATATATATATATATAAGTCAAGATCATTTTACACCAGTATAAGTTACATTTTTAATCTTGACCATTGATCCAACTTATATCTAAGGGCTCTAATGTTTTAGTAAAGTGAGCTATTAGATACAAATAGATCAATGATCAAGATTGAGTGTAAGACTTCTAACTCTTACACTGGTGTAAGAATATTTTGCCCTTATATATATATATATATATATATATATATATATATGAGAAAAACATATATGATATTGTTTTTCTCATGTTGCATATAAGAAAAACAATTTTTCACACACATATATGGAAGAGAGAGGAGAGAGAATAAGGGAGAGAAAAAAAAAATTAAAATAGATTCCAAGTTGAATTTGTATCCAATGCATAAGATAATAATGTGATGTAATATGAGATTATTATTTCCCATATTTATATATAGGGTTTGGTGTTTGTACTTTTAAAGAATATGAAGGTACGTTATTTTAAGTAAGAGAAAGACACAAGTAATGAAAATTATAGAAGAGAAATTGAGTTATTTTTTTTAAAATTTAAATTTAAAAAAAAAATTAGTTTGTGTCTTTCTCTCACTTAAAATGACATAACTTCATGTCTTTTAAAAGGACAAATATTTTTCTCATATATATATGTGTGTGTGTGTGTGCGCGCGTGTGTGTGGATCAAGATTATTTTATATCGGTATAAGACTAATAAATCTTATATCACATCTCAACAGTTGATTTTCGTGCATCTAACAATTATAATTTAGGAAGTCATACGAATTAATTAATCATTAATTACACTACAAATACCAACCGATGATTTTCTTCCATCAACGGTTGAGATATGGTGTAAGATTTGTTAGTTGTCTTACACTGGTGTAAAAAGAATATGCCCACATACACACACACACACACACAGGATTTCTCCAGTCAATGGAAATAAGTTATCTCCAGTGAGCCCAAAACGACGTCGTTTTGGGGCGAAAATCAATGTATTTTGTAATTATAATATATTGCAGGGTTATATTAGTCTTTATCATTATAATTTTTTAATCTTATTACCCAAAACGACGTCATTTTGAGCTCACTGGAGATAACTTTATCTCTGGTGACTTGAGAAATACTTTTCTCATATATATATATATATATATATATATATATAAAGTAAGATTTATTGACACCAGTATCAAATTTAAAGTTTGAAACTTCATTTGAGAGCCATTAGATCAAAAAGATCAACGACTCTGATTTGTAAGCATGTGACACCATTGATCTTTTTTTATCTAACGGCTCTCAGATGAGGTGTCAAACTTTAAATTTGACACCGGTGTCAAAAGATCCTATATATATATGGGGTAGGATCATTTGACACCAGTGTCAAATTTGAAATTTGACACCTCATCTGATAGCCGTTAGATCAAAAAAGATCAACGACTCTGATATACAAGCATGTGACACAATTGATCTTTTTTGATCTAATGACTCTCAGATGAGGTGTCAAATTTTAAATTTGACACCGTATATATATATATATATATATATATATATATATATATATATATATATATGAGTTGGATATGAGTGAAGATTATTTCTTTCTTTCTTCTAAAATATAAACTCCATGAAAATGTTATTTTGTTATTTATTTTACGGGAAATCATTTTCTCATGTTGTTGAAGATTGTTTTCTCATGTTGTGAGGTATCGAAATCCGTGTTATCTTCTTTTTAATTTTTATTTTTTTAACAAGTTGTGGGACCTACCACTTGTTGTGTCTATAGCATGAGAGATGTTATCTCATGTGACATGAGAAAAGAGAAACCCTTATTTTACTCTTTAATAACTTCATCTTCTTCCCCAACCGGTTCAAATGGGATACCGCATTGCATATTATTTATTTTAGCAATTTAAATTTATGTAATTTATAATTTTACACTTTATATTTCAGCAATTTATATTTTCGCCATATATATATATATATTGATTTATAATTCAACAATTATATCCAAGTGTGGTGGCTCAGTTGGTAGCATGAGGATTGAGTGGTGGGAGAGGACCTCGGTTCGAATCCCACCAACACCATCTGGGGAGGGGCATAAGTACTGTAATCCTTAGACTCGCACCCGAACTCTGGATTAGTCCTATAGGCGGCTCAAAGAGTCGAACCCGTGGGGATACCGGGAGTTCTGATTCGCCTCGAAGAGGTAATTAGGATCAGTTTCCAAAAAAAAATAAAAATTCAACAATTATATTTTTGCAATTTATGTTATTTCATATTATAAGTATATATATATATAGAGGCAGGATCCTTTGACACCGGTGTCAAAGAAAAAGTTTGACACCTCATCTGAGGACCATTAGATTAAAAAAAATCAATGGTGTCACATGTTTACAAATCAGAATCGTTGATTTTTTTTAATCTAACGGTCCTCAGATGAGGTGTCAAACTTTTTCTTTGACACCGGTGTCAAAAGATCCTGCCTCATATATATATATATATTAATTTATATTTAAGCATATCAAGAATTTTATAATGGGAGTTACTAATCTTATGTTGCTTGAGACAGTTCTCTTATGTGTGAGATAAATATGTGGGGTTAACACTTAAAAATAAAAGGAAAAAAAATGGAAAAAGTTGTCACAAAATTCGATAAGTGTATAACATAAGAGAGCTATCTCCAACGAAACGAGAAAAATATTTTCCTTTTATAATTTATAATTACCATTTATGTGTATAGTAACATATAAGTGAATAATGCCATATATGTAATAAACATGGTACAATTTCAAGGTCTTTAAGCGAGTCCTCTGATTGAAAAGGTCGATAGATCCAATAATTATAATGCTCCTTGCTCAATGTTCTCTGTTTCACAGATTTTCGTTGTGTTTAGATTTGCGATGATGTCTTTGGTTCCATCCAAAATCAAAATTGTCATTCATAGACTTTTCGCTCGACATCAGTGGTCCAGATCGAAAGAAGATCACAGTGGAAGCTACGCCCTTATTCTCGACAACGAATAAGGTCTTCGTATGTGAGCTGTCTCGTGCCTGTCCCTTTGTTCCTGCAAAGGTCCAGAACCACCCTCTGTTTACAGACGCAAAAGTTTGGAGATTTGAGGAAAGTGTCCTTGTATTATCCCGCACCAACACCAATACACGGTACCACACACCACACACCACACGTTCCTTAATTTTAAAAATTGTCATATTTGAATACGTTAAGACATATTTTTGATATTAAATGATATTTTTAATATATATAATATAATTTATATTTAATACATAAAACAGTCCACAATAAGTCATATAACTAATTAAATATTTAAATTTCATAGCATAAATATAAAGCAAAAGTAATTTTTGATATCTTGTTAATTTTTTAGGGTTTGCTTTTTCTGCAATAATTGCAGATAAGTTATCTGCAATACGACGTCATTTTAAGGCGGAAATCATAATGCTTTGAAATCACGTGTCGGTGCATTCTAGATTATTCGTCTACTGAACTTTTTAAATCATAATTGGGCCTAGGCCCATTTTGCCGCTGCAGTGCATTTTGTGCATTAATGTGCTTGAATTAGTATAGCCCATTTTTATGAAGCCTAAAGTAATAGCCCATTATCTTGAACTGACTCCTTTATGCCATGGATGATGGTCGATGGATGGAGCATTCAGTTTAGCTTCAATAATTTTTGCCACCCTTCATGGCGCACGCGATGTCCGTTGTATTGTGCCCATGAGAATATTTATCCTTTATCCTGATCCAATCGAAGGGTTCTTCCCATCAAAAATAGTACTTCTGTGTTTCCTTCCGTTCTTCCATGAGAATATTCTTCATCAGCCTTTTAACAAGGTTCAGATTTCACTAATCCCCCTATTGTAACCTAGTTAATTTGTGCCCTTGCCCTTATATGAAATCCTAGTCACCGTATATGTATCATTTATTCTGACCACTCTCTTACTTCTTATGGTTATATTTTAATTTTAGCAAATTGGCTATAAACTTAAAAATTCATCTAATCATTAAGCATATTTTTTTTGGATATTTTTTTTTTTGGATACTAGTAACAACAATCATTAAGCATATTTTAACTTTATTCTTTAAGATAGTATTTGTAGTTATAGCTTTAAAATAATTTTTAAGCTAAAAAAATTGGATGAAACTAGCTAAATCTAGTTTTACACAAATACATATACGAGAGAAATTGAATAAATTATGAAGAAGAAACAAAACATGTTTTTAAAGTTAAATAAAAACAAATATTATTCATAACTTGATATATTCAAATTATAGAATTATTATCATGAAAACATTTTTTTAATTAATTATCATATCTGATCCATAATTTACACGATTTATTTTTTTACCTAAAAATTAAAATAAAAACGCACGCACAAAAAACAATGTATAAAAACATAAATAAAGGAAAATATATGATATAGTTAAAGGGTTTTATAAGAGTTATGTTATAGGAAAAGTGATTGTGTAATGTTATAGAGATTCGTTTTGCGTGCCTTAATTTTTTATTTATTTTTTTGTTTTAAAAAGTGTGGGCCCCACAAATTGTTGTGAGGGTAGGAAAGTTTGTTGTGTTATGTTAAATGATAAAATAAAAACCCATAGTTAAAAGAGAATTACGGGGGGTAAAAAAATAAAAAGTAACTCATCATCCTTTCGCCGCTTCTCAATCAGTCAATTGCATTTTCTTATTTGGTCATGTCCCAAGCTGCTGCTAAATGCCAATAAATAATCTACTACAGGCAGCCTTAAACCCAGTATGATCCGCCGCGTTGACCTAGAGTTTTTTTTTTTGGTACATGCGGATCTCGAGTAAAGTATTTGATCGGATATGCATTGAATTCGGTCAAAATTCGGCCATCGGTTGGGTCATATATTTTTTATAAAAAAATAAAAATTTATTTCACCTTGTCATAAAAAAAATATGTAAAACTTATTTAAAATTTTTTGTAATTTTATTTACTAGTAGCAGTGGCGGACTCAGAAAATTTTCTTTATGTCTACACACTCAAGGCGGGGGTTCGAGGGTGCCGCCCCCTATTTTTTTTTAAAGATCATAATCATGATCTAATTTTTGCTTCCACTTCAAAAGTAAAACTTTAGTGAATTAACCAAAGTTTCAAGGAAATAATCGATAATGATAATTAACAATAAATAAACACCACAAAAAGATATTTGTAAAATACAATATAATTGTAGGGGTTAATCGATTAAAAACTCACTTTTGTCGATGTCTATTTGATCCAAAGTTGACCAGTTTTATTTCATTAAAAAACATGAAAAATCCTGTGTGATTCTCCTCCGGTTCACTCTTATCTTTTTCTTTTTAATCTTCCTATTTTTTTTACTTAACTTGAATCACACACCCTATGTAATTTTTTTTTCCTCCTCAACTTTATGTCTGCAAGTGCAGACAATAAAACTAACCTAGGTCTGCCAGTGACTAGTAGTATACTCTTCTACAATGACCTTAGCTTCCAATACTTGAAGCAATTTGCAGAACAATAAATTAAGAAAATTGTGACATATGTCACTTTAGCCTAGATGAATTTGAAAAATATGAGTTTATAATATTTGACTTTTTGAATGTCCTTGAGAGATATGTTTATGAGAATTCTAGGTTGCAATTTAAATTGACATACTAATAGCATGCACTTTCATTTATTTGTGCTTTATTAACTTGTAAAAGTGTGATTGGATAATTTTTAAGCTTATTTAATGAACCTTGTTTAACTCATTTTAGATATGGAGAATATAATTAAATGTATATGTTCATATTTATATATATCTGAGTCAACTGATCCAACCAGTGACCCAATGACCTAATATCCCGACCGGGTCGGGTCGAGTTTAACAACACTAACTAGAGGTGGCAAAATGACTCAATTGAGTTATTTAGGCCATCTCGCCTAGCCTGCCAATTTGTTAGGCTAAATTTTTATTCTTTTTTAGTGTAAAATGAATTAGATCTGACGGGCTAAATTATTCAACTTATTTTTAAAAGTAGAATGGGACAGGTCAGCCCATTTTTTGGCAAGCTCATGGCGAGGAGCCCACCTTACCACATATTATATAAGATAGATTTTTAGTAATATTTGTTGATAATTTATAAATTTATCTTATTTTGTATTCATTAAAGTAATTAATAATGAAAATATGTGAAATATTAATAAATATGAATACAAACCGTTTTATCTAGATACTATTTATACACAAGAATGACAAAGTTTGGCATCCGAAGGAGTAACGTAAGTTACCCATGCGGTCCTATATTTTAGGTCAAAACTCATTCAAGTCAACTGAACGAACTCTCCTATCCTGTTGCTTTCATTCCCCCTGATATTCTTTGTTGTGTTCTCAGCAAAGAAAAATGCCAAGTTACCAAAAAAAGATAAAATGCCACAGAACGCATTATTTTACTTTTTTATTAAATAAAGCTCTAATTTTATTCATATAATGTAACTTTAAATTATTCAATAAAAATACAAAATTTTATTTAATAATTAAAAATATTTAAAATAAATAAATATGTTGATAATCCGACGTGACATCTGATCTTTGTGTGACCGTCCAAAAGACCCTCCACGTCACACACCTGATCCAACCAGTCTCTGTTCTGGACTCAACTCCAAAGAGGCAAAGACATTAAATGCCCCACGTGACTAAAAAAGACCAAGCTAGCTAGCTATCCTTTGACATAAGAAAAGTTAAAATCCGTGTGTGAACGGTGTACACAGCTGGAGCTTCACTGGCCACGTCACCCCCAAACCGTATATAAACCTCTACCCTCTGACCCTTCACTTCCAAACTTCAAAATTTCAAAACCTTCGACACGCAAAACACAAGACCAACGAACAAACAAACAACCTACGAGTACTCCCCACTCTGCAGTTTGCAAACATGTCCTCCTCCTCCTCCTCCAACCGCCTAACCACCGAGCAAGAACTCTCCGTCATAGTCGCCACCCTAACCAACGTCGTCGCCGGCTCCACCGATTTTATCCGCTTGCCGCAAACAACATCCGAGCCCGCCGTCGGAAGCAGCCTAGTCACCACCGTGAACGTGGAAACTTGCCGCGAATGCAAAATCGCGGGGTGTTTGGGGTGCAATTTCTTCCCCGAAGAGAAGAAGAAGCAGAAGAGGGCAAAGAAGAAGTACAGAGGCGTGAGGCAGAGGCCGTGGGGGAAATGGGCCTCGGAGATCCGTGACCCGAGGCGTGCGGCTCGGGTCTGGCTCGGGACCTTCAACACGGCTGAGGAAGCCGCCATGGCTTACGACAAAGCCGCCATCGAGTTCCGCGGGCCCCGAGCCAAGCTCAATTTTCCGTTGGTCGATGAGTCGCTGAGTTTGCCGCAACCGCAGCCAGAGACGGTTGCGACTGCAGAGCCGACGACACAAGATGTTAATTTGAATAATCAGGGAATTGAAATGGACACAATGGGATTTGGGAACAAGGAAAACGAATTCTGGGATAGGATTTCCGATGCTGATTTTCAACAATTCATGATGACGATGGATTTTGCTCCCGAACCACTCTTTGTTCCTAAGTTCTCTTAATTCAAAATAATTAGTTTTTAGTAATGCGTGTTTTAAATGTACAACTCTGCTTAGCGTAAGCTTCACTAGATGTATCTGATTATCTTCCTTCGACTAGGTTTTTTCTCGGAGGAAGCTGTAAACTACCAATCATTAATTCAATGTTTCATTTTTACAATAGATTCTGCTTTGTATAAAGATTATATATACATATATTGTCGATTCATTAGTCAGCTTTAATTTCGTGCATTTTTAGTAGTAAGGGTTCAAGATATTAAGCCAGAATCAAATTTTTATTTAAAAAGGAAATAAAAATATCTTTATTATTTTACTTTTTTTTGGTAAGTATCACAACAACTGATAGTTAGCCACATTGGAGCATATTCAGTTCTATGTTTTGGTAGAGGTTGGAGTTGGACCCTACTGCGTGTCACATGAAAGATGTAGAATTGGGAAATATTTAATATACTCCCGTTGTATCTATATCTAGCCAATAATAACATACCACCTGTAGTTATATATTTCCCTATAAGAGAAGGAAAAAAATAACTATGCCTATATATTAACGAGAATTACAATTTTATTTTAAATGAGAGTAATATTCGTTAGTCAATGCTACGAGTTTACTGAAAAGTGAAAACGCTCTAGTAGAATTGGTGTGGTGCGCACTGAGAGAGTGGATTCTCTTACCGAGTCTCGATAAAGTTACAGAGTAGGGCCGCGTGCTGTCCACGATGATGCCACGTCTACAGGGAACATTGCCACCTGTAATTCAAGCACGTTTTGTTTTAGTCGCGTTTTAAACATGCTCAATTCATCGCGTGCTGGTTTCTAAATGAGATTAAGCTGTTTAAAAAGCTATAATACCCAATTGAGAGAAAGATTCCGATAAAGCTTAGTGACGTTTGATACCAATACCTAATTTTAGTGACGTTTGAACATAAAAAAGGAAGTTATTGTGAAACTTGTGGTGATTGATTTTTTTTATTAGTTTCAATCTCTCTCTTCTTTTGTATAATCTTATTCTCCATCTAATTATTTAATCTTGCTATTATATTGTAATTGTTCAAATTGCATTCCTTAAATGCTCGCTCCTAACACGTAGGGAAATGACATCATCGGTGACGCAAATATCTTTTTGGTCTGAATTTGTCAACTTCATATCATTTGTCAAATATTAGTTAAAAAACAGGAATGTTCTATTATAAAACAATTTGAATACGTTCCATGGATAAAATGTTTAATTACTTATGGTAACGAGTGTAGATAGATTGGGTCGGATTAAGTTTAGACTTAAATAAATCAAATTTGTATAAAGTTTATACTTTAGGTCTGACCTAACCTGTTAGCTTGTACATACCCAACTTATAAATCTAGCTTAGCCTATATTTAAAAAATAAAAGTCTAGTCTAAACCTGTTAGCCTGTTTAAACTTGTTAGGCATTCAATAATTAAAATAATATTATTTTATTATTCAAAATCATTAAAATAATTATTTATTTATTTTATTTAAAATAAAAAATATGATATAGGTCAGCCTCTTGGCTTATGAATTCGATATGTAAAAGAAAATTATGGCCTGTTTTTTAAATAGGTTTTTTTCTTTGGCCTGAGCTTTTTATATTTGACTAAATATAATAGACCAAGTCGTAGGCCCATGTTAGGTCGACTGACCCATTTACATCCTTATTTATGGTAAACTACATCCATAATTTTTTTTATGGTTAAATTGTAAGAATTCATATAGTAAGGTTTTTTTTCTGTAGGTGACAGGACAAAATATTTCGGGAAGTACATAATTATAATATTAAAGTTATACTTTTTTTCACTTAAGACGTTAGTCGATAGGTTCTGAAGAGAGAAAAAAAAGTACAACTTTAATATCATAACTATATACTCGTGGAGTACATCGTTATAAGTAACTAAAATAACACAACTTTAACACTTCGGATCCAAATCCATTTTCCCATTGTTAATATAATAAATCATGATGAATCCCAAGAATGAAGGTCATGCCGAGACTAGTGTTGTGCATTACTGTTAAAATCACTTTTTGAATTAGTCTTCAACTATCGGTCAGGAGATACCTTGAGGAAATAAAAAAAACAAAGGAAGAAAATAAAAACGACTTTATAGGGGATCGGATGCTATGCATTTAATGCCATACATATATAATTTGTTCTCGCCTTTGTAACTTCTTATGGTTATTTTTTATTTTCTCAAATTGGTTTATAAACTTAAAAAATCATATAACCATCAAATATATTTTAACTTTATCCTTTAACACGTTATTTTTTTTAGTTACAATTTTATTGTAACTTTTAAATAAAAAAAGTTGGGTGAAACTAACTAAATCTATTTTATTGGACTTTTACACAAATATATATACGAGAGAAATGAAATAAATTAGGGAAAAAAACATGTACTTAAAATATTAAAAAATATTATTCATAACTCGAGATGATATAGTTAAAAGAGAATTACAGGAATAGAAAAAATAAAAGGGATAGGATATTGTGACACACAAATAATGTTACACATAATGTTACGACCACATCTTAACCGTTGATTTCCGTCAATCAACAGTTATCATTTATTGCGAATTAATAATTAATTAATGAGTTTAATTTAAAAAATGATAACGGTTGATTGACGGAAATCAACGGTTAAGATGTGATCGTAATATTGTGCGTAACATTATTTGTGTGTCACAATATCCTATCCCAAAATCCAAAATTGGGATAGGATATTGTGACACACAAATAATGTTACGACCACATCTTAACTGTTGATTTCCGTCAATCAACGGTTATCATTTATTGCGAATTAATAATTAATTAATGAGTTTGATTTGAAAAATGATAACCGTTGATTGACGGAAATCAACGGTTAAGATGTGGTCGTAACATTGTGCGTAACATTATTTGTGTGTCACAATATCCTATCCCAAAATAAAAATATAAAAAGTTATTATTCATCATCCGTTCGCCGCGTCTTAATTAGTCAATTGCATTTTCTCGTTTGGTCATGTAACAAGCTGCTGCTAATAAATAAGGAATTTAATTAAAACACAATCATTGTAACGTTACCTCCAAAAAAAATAAAAAAAATTAGTAACGTTAATTTGAACATAAAAAAGGAGGTTATTGTGAAACTTGTGTTGATTGATTTAGGGACATGACGTCTTCAGTGACGTAAATGTCTTTTGGTCTGAATTCGTCAACTTTATATCATAATAAGTTAAAAATTGGCCCATACCAAAAGAAGAAGAAGTTAAAAACAGCCATGTTCTATATGATAAACAATTCGGATATTTCCATGGATAAAATGTTAAAATATTTATGGTGTTGTTATCAAAAAAAAAAAAAAAAATTAATGGTGAATTGAATCCTTAATTTTACTATGTATAAAATGTAAGAATTTATAGAGTAAGTTTATTTATTTATTTTTAAGATGCAAATGATTGAATTTACTAAAGGTGAATTATATTTTACTTACTCAAGGTAAATTTTTGGGATTATTTGTGAAACTTTTCTTAATTACTAATATTTATGCAAACAAAATAATGAAAGGAATATGGTCCGGTCCTTAAGTTGTCTCAGTCTAGATCCATTGTGATGTTTATGCAAACACATAATGTTTGTTTAATTTTGGCCGCTAGAAAAATGTCAATGAAACATAGTATTGACCCAAATTCGCAGAAACAGCGTCCATATACCCATTGATTACGTGATTATGACAATAGATGTGCTTGAAGCTAAATTTGACGCTTTTATGACGTTTCCAGAAATAAATATTGCTCGATATTACCGGGTTACTGATGCAGCCACAATTATGCAGTGATCTTTATGATATCTTATATTATAAAGGAATTCATGAGTTATATAATTTATGAGTTTAATATTTCTTATATAATATGATATAATTTTATTTCCTTTACATACATAAATATATATGAGATATATATTTTCATTTTCTCTTTTCTCTCTCCTCTTTTAATATAGTCTCACATGGGCCCATATACTTTTGTGTATATAGAAAATAATTTTATTTTCAATAATATAAAAAAACATTAAACTCATAATTTATTGCCACGTAGTTTTCTTTTTCAATTTTTTTTTTGTAATATACCAATTTGAATGGTCATTCAATTTGTACCCTCTTTCTTAAATTAAACTTTAGGTGAACCATGTCATTAGTATTATACATATATGATCCGGATAAAATACAATAGGCTCGCCAAGGGTTAAAGCCCAAAGACTAAAGGCCAAAACAAATAAAGGCTCAAGCAATGCACGATATCCATATCGCGCGGATTGGAGGCGTGATGGCTTTACCGCTCCCAAACCGCTTTGAATGTGACTTCAACGTTAAGGAATAGGTTAATAAAACACGCATAATATTTACAAAAAAAAATAAAAATAAAACACGCATAAGAAGCCACCGCGCCACATAACAATACATAAAGGACAGCTCCAGATTGCCACCACTCTATCAAGGTAGCCTGATATAATGGGATAGGGCCAGAGCAATACCAGCTGAACCTGCAGCCCATCTACAGCCAATAAGAAGGTACACCGCCTATCAAAGACGATATCTGATTCACTATATAAGCAAAAGGTACTAACCCAGGTACATCAATCTAATTCAGTAAGAATACCACATAAGCCTGACTTTGATACTGACTTGAGCGTCAGAGTGTCATTGCAGGTACCCCCAGTCTGGATCATCGCGCCAAAGGAGAATCATACCCATCATATCATCAACAACTATCAACAGCCCAGAAAACAGACAACCTAACTCAAAGTCTTCTCACATCAAACGTGTGTGATTACGGCTGGTACATATTGGCCAGCCCATATTGTATTGGACCGATCAAGATGAAAAATTGATAGTTAAGCTTTTTAAAATAGAAAGTTAACTTTTTATAATAATATTTTGTATAGGAAAAACATTATGTAATTATCAGAATTTTACCTAAGTTTTCACTACCTATGACAGGAGTAAGACCAATATTTATAATAATCTTTGCAACACCCTAACTACATGGCACATCGAACTAGCAGTGGTGGTTCATTAATGTATCTCATGGAGTGTGAAGTATGTTAATTTAGGGGTGCGTATAATGGTAATGGTAGAGACCAAAGCATTATTGAAGTTTCTCATGGTGCTGAACATCAAGGGGAGATTGTGTGTGAGTGGCTAAGATGACTCCACATAGATGCAGAGTAACAGCTCACGAAGTGAGTAGATATGAAGATTCCCCTTTTGTGGGAGAAGGGGGTATTTAGAGTGGTGAAGCCCTCCTCAAGCGTGGGAGAGAAAAGATGGAAAGTTGTTGTAACATCCCAAGGGCTGACAAGGGCAGGGAGTGATCGCCGGTGCAAAAAAAGCACATACAATGAGAGGCTCGTGCTAAAGCTTGCAGCTGGGAGTATATGAATGAATCAAATCAACATCCGAAAGAGAGAAATTCCATAGGTTGTGCTGGTATGGGACGATACAGTTGGGGATAACGTATAAGAATTAATTGGTACTACCTATACTTACAAGATGCATCTACTTCTAAGTAGCTTGGAACAGAAGAACTCTATAGTCAAGCGTGCTTGACTTGGAGCAATTCTGGGATGGGTGATCTCTTAGGAAGTTTTCCCATGAAGTGTGTGAGTGAGGACAAAGCACACTGAAAAGTCTCGTGTTAGTTTGTGGGGACAGTCATTGATCCTTGCAAGTTGCCAAGCATTACAGCTGTCATCTAGCCAACCTAGTCCCTTAAACCAGGCATGCTGAACCCACTATCAGTGTACAAGGATCGTAGTGCATGGGGAAAAGAGGGGACCCTACGCTAATGAGGGTGCCCTCTAGAGGGTTCTAGATGTGGGCATTTGATATTGGGCCCAAAGGGTTGGGCCTATAAGGGCCTGCCAGAATAGAAACCCCCCCAGGTTGGTAGCCTACGAAGTTAGGGTGTCAATATGTATAGGAATTTGAGATGGTCGTTCGTAGTGTGTTGAGGTAAAAGTAGGATACAATCTAACTGATCTGTAATACGTTGGCCTTCATGTCTTGTTTATTTGTTGTCTTTAAGTATGGATTGTCTAGTCGATGATGCTTGAGTGCTTTAAGATAATCTTCTATTATGACTTGCAATTATGTGTAAGTTCTTGTTGATGAGGCTCCAAGGTTGTGTGTGAGTGTGTGTGTGTTGGAATGTGTGTGCATATGGGATGAAACTAGCCGTTGGAATGCTTTATGTACAGTAATAGTGCATTTGAATACTTTTATGGGCACACAAGTAATCTATTACTTGTCAAGAAAGTATTCGAATACTTTCTTGACAGCAACTAGAAAATGCAGTTTTTTTTTGTTTAAACATATTCTAACTTGAAATTCCAGACTGAAGCTGCTCGATCAACGTTCCATTATTGGTCAAGCTTCAACGGTGTTCGACAAATCACTACAATCTTCAAGAATTTTGAATCTTGATACCTTTACATTTCCACTCACTTTCTTAGGTTATGAGCAACCTTTCCACTAGGGTCTCACTACCCTCAACTTAAATAAATAGTAGGAGAGTGTTTAGAAATGAATTAATACTCTTAAAGTACAAATTGTACAAGTTGAAGCTTATAGGTATTAATCAATATCACAAGAATGAAGCTCAAATAAGATTTATGATCAATATAAGTAAAGAAGTGTAATGAATATGTTTGATTCAAGAAGAATAGTTAGGAATGATTGTAAATCAACGGAACAATGATTCTTCTATGTTAGGGACAAAATATATATAAATATATATATATATATATATATATATATGTGTGTGTGTGTGTGTGTGTGTGTATATATATATATGTATATATATATATATATATGGATGAAACTAGTCGTTGGAATGCTTTCTGTACAGTAATAGAGTATTCAAATACTTTCTTGATAGCAACTAGAAAATGCAGTTTCTTTTTGTTTAAACATATTCCAACTTGCCTCCAACCACTTTCAATGCAGTCCCTTGACTTGATAGATATGTTTCGAGGTTATAAAACATATCAAGGGTCTTTTCCATGAGTTTTTCAAAAACTTTCAAGTGATTAGTGTCATGGAAAATGCATGCATAAAATTAAGTATCCTTTGAGCTCATTCATGCAAAATTAATCAATTACCTTTACATTTAGGTCATAGTCCTAAAGATGTATTACTTGAAGGTTCTCGTACTTAGGTGCTTTCATTGTAGCTTGGTTCTTGATTTTTCTTTGGACTTGATCATATGTGTTGATGGTTTTGCATTCGTTGTCTTGTTGAATTGCTTACTTATACTTTCTTTTTGATTGTTGTGAATTGTATCACTCTTGAAGTTTATTTCAAACTTGTTTGTTATCATCAAAACTCTTATATTGTTGAAATCTTCATTTTGAGTGCAGTGGTTCCACACATACTTACTCTTAAATCTTAATATTCGTTATATAATAGCTTGTAAGCGGCATACCAAGTAAAAGTTTTTCTAATTGAATTCACATTTTTAACATATACTTACGCCCAACTATCATATTCCCTAAAAACAAATGTATTACATATGCACTAAACCTTTGAACCAAGTTTAAGAAAATTTGGCAAACATGAACGTATTAACAATCGTCAAAAGAAGAATTGTAACACCCCGTATATATCCGGTAATGTTATCATACTATCGTATTAAGCTGCGCTTAATTAGAAAAATGCGAAATATCTTTTTCTTTTTAATTATGACGTCATTATACTTAGCCAAGTTGATTACTTAATCATTTACATAAAATATCGCCTGTATGTAAATTGCAAATAAACATCTAACTGAAATACCTCATAATATAGATAAAGTGAGTATCTAAAATCACGGATCTACGACACGTAGTCCGGACAGTATCCTGATACATTACTACAACTCCTAATAAAGCAAGACATAATCAAGTCTATGTGGTATGGACAATCCACATGCTCACCAAATCAACAGCATAACCAACAGAGTCTCAACATAGTAATCCATAAACTAAAGCTAAAAGCATAAGACAGTAAACATGATCTAACATCCAATCATAACAGCATATCAGCAAAGCAGTATACACATGTATCATCTATCAGCTAAGCTCTGGCCTCCTGCCACTAGAGGTCTCAACCCCCGCATTACCTGAACCTGAAATAAGCATTCCCCAAACGTGGGGTGAGATCTCTAAACCAGAAATCTCAGTAAGACAAGGGGTCCTCAAGGATCTTCCACCCCAAGCTCACTTACATGTGCAATATAAGTTTCAAAAGCAATAATTCAATATAAGTTCCAAAACTCAATGCAGTGCAACAGATATTCATGACATATGTGTTTAACTATTCTATTGGCCAGAGAAATGCAGGAATACGTCTATTACCTACAGATAGTATAAGAAACACCTCTTGCACCTCACCCACAGCCTCACCATATTGTATGTACTACATACTCAAGCTTACTGTATAGGTGGAACACCACATGCATATCATAAAGGCACTAGCATATAACAACTCAATAGCATTTCTAAGACATCAAAAGATGTAACACAACATGCATATAACCATACCTCCATGGGACATGGTGGAACCATGGCTAAACCGAGGACACGAAAGCTTACCTTGCAAGCTAGCTATCCCAGCCAAGAGTCCACACAATCTCAAAGTCCAAACACAGCAGTATCACAATCTGTTATGGACCAATAATATATCAATAATCATACTCTACAAGTATACAACATAAAGACAACGCTTTTCTTTACGTTTTACGTCTTAAGGCTTCACATAAAGCCACAAGCCCTTAATCACAATGATTCTGACTTAGTTCAATTAAAACAGAAGTTCAACTTCAACAAACTAGGGTCCGCAAACCCCAAACATCAGTTCTGGATGAACAGTAAGCTACTGTTCCTCGCAAACCCAGAATATCCGGATATTACTCGGGGACATATCCGGATATCAATATCCGGATATCCGGATATGCATATCCGGATACCCATATTCGGATATCAAAGGATCCCATATCCGGATACCATATCCGGATATCAAAGGATCCCATATCCGGATACCATATCCGAATATCAATATCCGGATATTTCGGGACAAAATGCAGTTTCTGCATTTCGCGAAGATATCCATCCAAGGTTCTATTTTTAACACTTCAAAACGTCAAAGCATGCATTTCTTACTCTGTTTTAAGTTCACACACCAGTTGGTTACTTGTTTAACTCATTAAACATGTCAAGGCATCTCTTTTAACCCATTAAACTCAAGAACAAGGGTGGTAACACTTACCCAAGCTTAAAACTCACCAAGAAAGGCTCATGGACCTCACCAAACTACTCTTCCAGTTCTGACTTGGTTCAAACACGAAAAAGACACTTCAAGATGGTTCTTTCCCCACAAAGCTCACTACTTGAGCTCACAATGGCAAGAGCAAAGCTCTCACCACCTTAACTCAAGAGGACAACACTCAAAGCCACCAAACAGAGGACATTACTCAGCCAAAGAGCAATCCCCGCTCTCCCAAGACACACCCTCACAAGGCTCAAGTGTTTAGGATGAAGAATCCACCAAGAAAATGGTCTCTTGCTTGAGTTTTGGTCAAGAACAAGGGAAGGGTGGCAATGGAACAGTGTATCAGCCTCCTATTCACGTAGTAACAGAAAGGATGCCTAGGGTTTTGGGCCAAAAGAGCTTATTTATAGTGGTTTAAGTATTAAACACACAGTATTAGCACTAATAGCTACGCTTAGCATTTTAATCCCAAACTTTGGAATCTGATCCTACTCATTTTTATAAGATTTAACATATTTTTATTTTATTTTTCGGAGCACCTTTCCGGTACGCTCTTTTCATAGCCAGTATCAGTTTCTGGCACCGGTTCTCATTATATTAACTTGAAACTCGTTTTACAAGTCCTATATAATATTCTATGAATTATCATGCACTTATTATAATTTTCCGGGATACTTTTTTGGTATGCATTTATAGGGACTAGCAGAACTGGTATCTGCACTTTTCGTCAGAAAAACGACTTTCAGCATTACCAAGCAGTTCCTATATTTATTTAAGCCTCATAATAATTATTAGGGTCAATTATGGAATTATTTCCTAATTCTCATATATACTTAATTAATTTCCTTAATTAACGGTGCGGGTTCTTATAAGAATCATACATTTTCAAGTTATATGCTAATTCAACATTGAGTAATGTTTAACATACATTTTTTTCCCTCTTAAACTCTGTTTTAGATTATTAATTTCTCCTTCAAATCTGTATAAAATCACTAACATTTTTTCTGTACGTAAGAATCTTTCACCATAAAACTAAACAAGTCGTTAATCCGAATAAGGTCCAAGAGCTATATTATCACCCGTATCAAAGTTTTTTTCTTTCCTTCAGCACCTGTATAAGGCTTTTCCATCAAATACCTTTGGCATAGATGGTAAAGAGTCTGGTCTCGAGTTCAAGTTCTGGGAATGAAAAAAGGGATTTGGGAGAGCTACCCCTTTAATAGGGTTCGACAAATGTTCAAACAAGATGTAGTCCAAAGGATGAACCGATTAAAAAAAAAGGCTTTTCCCTGGATAGCGAGTGATATCATCATTAGTTGACCCAAGCCCAAGAAGAATCATAGTTCGGTTCGCCTATTGATAGGGCTATTTGGGTAAGCAAAGTTCCTCAACTTTGTTACGTATAGCTCGATTGAGGCCCAGTGGAAATGCAAACTCCCGGTAGAACATAGTGGTACAACTAGCGCCTACTTAAAAACAAAGGAGTAATATATAAAAGGAAACTGTTATTTGCACGTAACATTTACCTCTTATACCTCCTATTTAACTACTCTAACTTAAGTTAATTATTTTCTAACGAAGTTAGTTAACCATTTGTAAAACATATTTAATCAATAAAATATTTATAACCAATGAATCTGTTGTTATATATTTATATTAGTGAATTAAATCAGTTTAACAACCTATTAATCTTAGGTATGAGATGAGTGGAGGTAATGTTACGCGCAAATAATAGCCCATACTGCCACACGACTGCATACTTCTAGATAGGGGTGGCAATACAGGTATTGACCCGCGGGTTGACCCGAGACCCGACCCGCCAAATCACGTGTCGTGTCAACCCGCGGGTCAAGGCGTGTCGTGTCAGGGTTGTGTAAATGTGACCCGCTTTTTTCGTGTCGGGTCACGTGTCAACCCGCGGGTTCGCGTGTCAACCCGCACAGTGTCATTTTTTTATTTTTTTATTAAATATTTTATTATATTATTATTTTTATTCATTTATATATTGATATATATAGTCATTGTTTAGTATAGAAAAGAATAGAAGGAACTAAAAATCTCAAAAAGCAGAAGCTAATCCTTTTTTTATTTTTATTTTTATTGTTTATTGTTTTTAATTTATTTATTTTTCAAAAAATATCACTTTTTTTAAAATTTTAAATTTTGCGGGTCGTGTCGTGTCGACCCGTGACCCGCAACGGGTCGTGTCAGGGTTTGTGTTTTGTGACCCGTTTACAAAACGGGTCGTGTCAGGGTCGTGTCAAATAGTGTACGGGTCGAAAACGTGTCGTGTCGTGTCGTGTCGGGTTGACCCGTATTGCCACCCCTACTTCTAGAGATAGGAGAGCCATTCAGGGAAGACATTTTGCACAAAACTGAATAATTTATATGGGAAAAATGTCTATCATTTAAAAGGATGGTCCTTTTAGATGAATGTTGTGTTTTTTTTAAAATTTTAAATTACAAACTTTTCTCTCCATTCTCTCTCCCCCGTAGTTTATTCCTTTATCTCTCTTAAAAAGATATAAGTGTGTGTCCTTTAAAAGGACACACACTTTTCCCAATTTATATTGTCATTACACATAATTATTATTAATTCAAATTAATAATCATACTTGAACATCAATATCAACTTCATATTTATATAAAACAAATGTCTCGTATATCTTAAGAGGCATTTCATCACTATCATATATTCAAATTTTTATTTCCCTCTTTATCTATTCACCAACGATTCTCCTTGACTTTCTAAAGAATTTTTTGAACAGACCTTCGGTGCAAATATAATTACCAAATTCAATTTGATCAATTTTCATAAGGAAAATAGAAGTATAATGTTGTAGGAAAGTTGTTATGTTATACAGATAGAGATTGTGGGACTCACATTTGTTTTGTTTTTTTGTTTTTTGAAAACAAACGTGGGTCCCACAATCCCTATCTCTACAACATAACCTAACAACTTTCCTACAATATTATTCTTCTTTTTCCCTTTTCATAAACCAATAAGGGAAACTTCCATGTAGGACCCTATACGTATACAATAGATTCATGGGCTTTTGTTCTCTCTCTCACACATATATATAATTTGGTACTCTCATGTTATAGGAGATTAATATATCATTTCATATAGATAAAGCATGTGAGGCCCACTCATTTATTTATTTATTTTAATAATATAGGCCCCACATGCTTTGTGTCTATGACATGAAATTTTACTCTCATACAACATGAGACTAATATTTCCTTATAATTACTTATGTTAATCAAATCTAAGTAATTGTTGGCTTAAACATGTTTTATGTTAAAAGTGTTAGGGAAAACTTCATTTTCACCTATTGTGATTTTGTGATTTATTATTTGACCCCCCGTGGTTTTAAACTTGTCACTTAGACCCATTGTGCTTAAATAATTTATCATTTAACCCCCTGTGATTTCAAATTTTCACTTAGACTCCTTATGGTTAAAAAGATTTTCACTTAGACCCCTTGTTACCAAAATAAAAATTTTAAAAAATAAATATTTAAAATAAATTTTCCCTATTTTTTATTTTATATCCTCACCTAATGCATTTAAGGTTTAAAAAATAAAAATAAATTCTAAAAAAATTCACTTATTTTTATCAAAAAAATAAATTCAAATCAAATATTTTTATTTTATCTATTTTTACCCGTATCATTATAAAATTATTTAAAGAAAGTAAATATCTTATTTTGATAATACATATTTAATTTATTTTAAATAATATTTTTTTAAATTCAAATATACTTTTAAAATAAAAAAATTAAGATAATTTATAAATTAATTTAAAATAAATAACTTAAAATATTTTTCAAACCCTAAATGCATTGCATGAGGATATAAAATAAAAAAGTGAGAAAATTTATTTTAAATATTTTTTTAAAATATTTATTTTTTAAACCACAAAGGGTTTAAGTGAAATTTTTTGTAACCACAAGGGGTCTAAGTGAAAATTTGAAACCATAGGAGATTAAATGATAAATTATTTCAGCATAATGAGTTTAAGTGATAAGTTTAAAACTAGAGTCTATAGACTATAGGAGATCAAATGATATATTACAAAATCACAATAGGTGAAAATGAATTTTTTTCAAAGTTTTAGGGGCAGTTAGGCAGATCCTTTGACACAAGTTCCAAACTTTAAAATTTGAAATCAAATCGTTACCATTGATTTATATTAATCGTTATTATTTATTGCGAATTAAATTTATTAATTAATTATTAATTTGTAATAAATGATAAGACAAAAATCATCGATTAAAATTTTATATCAAATTTCAAAATTTGATACCGATGTCAAATGATCTTATCTTCGAGTATTAAATTATTAATAAAGTCTTTTCAAATTAAGTAAGAAAGCAGTAATTTTCTCCTAAATCTAGTAAATCTCCATTAATCCAATGCATGCGAGACAGAGAATCACTCGCCGTGGAACTGCAGCTATTTTATAACCAATTAATCTTTCTTTATTTGGAGGGAAAAAACAAAAAAAAGGACAGTTCACTGTTTGCAAACCCAGACTTGTAATCACAAAAATGAACACAGTATAAGAGTGAAAATAGATACAGGGAAACCTAAAACTTAACTGTACACAAGAATAAACAGCATCAACTTGAATACAATTCAATAAGTTGTTCAAAGGCACTCTTAACACCAGAAATTTGAAACCCTAAAACAAAAAAACGTAAACAAAGGTTTAACCATGTCGCTTTCCAGACAGGCTGATAGAGCTGACTTTCATAGGAGTTGCCACCACCAACGGAGCTTCTGGGGAGTCACTAACAGCAAACTTGTCATGCATAAATCGTGATTCTACAATTGACTCATCCTTTAATAATATCTTATAACAGTAACAGCTCTTCAGCCCTTGTTGATTCCTGTAACATTCATGAGCACTGTTCTTCACCTGCTGAAAATCCCATATCACACTAAACTTGCCCACAGTTGCAACAAGGTGGCGTTCCTGTTTACCATTCTCAGTGACCTGAAAGACAAAAACATATGAGGGACACTTGCTGCAAGTTGATTGACTCAGTAAACTATAGTATTAATGAGTCTACAGGTAGAATAGGGTTCCACCCGCACACTACAAGCAAGCTATCAATTCACATATGACAACATGTTTCACAGATGTCATCAATTTAAATTAAAGTATCTAGTTCACTTTATATGCAAGTATGCAACATGGAATAAACAAGGAATTCTCTCTTGAGGTGCGCATAGGTGGCCATCCCTATATATATAGTTCCCTACAAATGTTGATCGACCGAAGACTTACAGGATACACAGAAATATTGTTGCTTAAAAAATTACTCAAATCTCTCTCAAAATCATGCAAATTGAATTTCTTTTTCATAATTTCAGCAAATTTACAGAAAACATTGTAAAATAAAAATACCACTTGCTTGCACCACTGGCGTTATTGTTATAGTATCCCTTTTGTCAATTTTTTAAATATCCTCTACTACTAATGCTACCCACCATAATGTTATCCCGCCTATCATCTTTCAATCTGCAACTTGAATTTCTTGCTCCATCAGACCAGTTCCATGATAATTCCAACAATGCTCTAGTATGGATCACATTACCTCCATACTGTTATCGTCTTTAACAAAAGCTGGGTGATTTCACTCCTAGGTCCATAATTAGCATAATAATACTCAAACATTAAGAGCAAATAATAAGGACTTTACCATGATTGTTTCAAAATGGTCATGTTTTCATCAATAACTAAATACAAAGCATACAAATTCATACTTAAAAATAAAGGCGAGTCCTTCAACCCAAAAGCAGGGGCATCAGAACAATGGAAAAAGTCCTTGCTTCAGAGTAGTCATGCCAGCTTAGACAACACACTATGGGGTTAATAGAAAGTATTTCAGTTAGCAAGTTTCCATAGATAATTGATAACTTTATGAGAACCAGTTGATATCACTACATTTCTTTAAAAGTCTCTGAAAGCAAGTTTATTTGTTAAAATTTTCAATCTGGTTTGTTCGTTGGCACTATTCACTCATGTGTAACTTAAACAACGTCAATGAAACCAAAACAACAGGAACAGAAAGCATCTGATGTTTACTAGATTTACCCCATGCTAATCATGAATAACAAATTTGTTTTCGCGTAGCTTATGGTAAATGGTAAGAAAACTACAATACAAGGAGAAATAATTGTCCCATAACAAAAGAAACGGCAAAAAGAAGTTTGCAGTAGTAATGGTAATTTAGTCACAATTTTCAATTTGATGAATAAATTACTAGGTATAAACAAAAAGTAAAAGAAAGAAGCTAGATTCACAATAATCTATCAAAGACAATTTAAATGCCCCGTAGTTTAAGATATTGCCAAGACTGACATATATAAGAATACTACACTGATACGTATAAAGATGTTAATGCAAATGCAGGGCAATTTAATTATAATTGCAAAAAATGTTTACCCATGAGAAATGGCCACCATGAAACTTATTGCCAGCGCCAGCTAAATGCGAATCCAGAGGAGTCAGCTTCAAGAGTCTGGGAGCACCAATCCTGTTTCCCATACGACCACTAAACCCAGTCTTGGTTCTCCCATCTTTATCAGTGAACAAGGTACAAATCAGTACCAAATAAGTGTCAGTGGTGCCCAGCACCCACTTGCCATCAAAAGTAACATCAACACTGGTAATTGGCGAACCAAGCCCTGGGAAAGCAGTCTTAGCTTGCCTCATCGAAGTCTTCGAATACAACCTTATCTTCCCATCCAATGACCCCACAACAATGGACCCATCTCCAGTTGTTGCAAAGCACTGAAAGTTAGTCCCTCTCGAGAACTGATGCCCCTGGTTCCAATGCAACACAGGCGAACTAGCCGTGGCAATGTTCTGAACAATCCCTTTCCTATCACGCATGTCCCATTGACATAGCCTATTATCATCCAACCCCAAAAAGGTTGATTCCGAGGGATCCAATTGTGAACCCTTTGTATCATTAGTGATATCCCTCATCGTGATATCAGCACCATCCTTCTCAAACTTCCATTCCGTTACAATCTTCCCCGTCTCAATATCAAGCTGGTGAAGCTTCGAAGCGTTGGGCTTCCCATCTGTTAAGGGACTCATGAGCATCATGTTAGTCTCTGCTCTCATCAACAACGCCTTGTTCGGTGTCTCTTGTCTCGAATTCCCACCGTTAAATTTCACGGCAACGCCCTTGCCGTGAATCCCACGGTTGAAATTCCGGTAAACGTGAACGCCGGTGTCGTTAAGCAAGAAACTGTTGTCGAGAGCGCCCAGCGTTAACGTCTGAACCCCTCCGCCGTTCGCGGCCTCTTCGAACTCTTCAATTAAATCCTCTCTCGGCCGAACCGGAGCCGGTTCGGGACTCTTCCCGAGCCCATCGTCAGCATCCTCCCAGACCGAATCGTCGGCGGCTTCCGGTTTAACCCACCCGATAAACTCCTTCCCGTAAACCTTCACCTTGTTCTCTTCGGTGGATTCAAGCCCGTACACGTTCTCGAACATGCAATTCTGGAATTCGGTAACGAATTTCCGGTAGGATTCGTCGGTGGGGAATTTCAAGGCCCAGACGCCGTTGGAGACGAAATCCACACGGCGTTGATCGCCGAACATTTTCAATTGCATTTCGGAGGAAACCCTAGCGCGAACCTTGGAACCGACTTTGAGAACCCACTCACCACCCTCGTCTTCATCGTTTTCATCTTCGTCTTCGTTGGATTTGACGAAGGCGTAGGAAGTACGCTTGTCGGAGAGGATCCACTTGGCATTGGGAGTGTTGCCGCCGATGTGAAGGTAAAGCTTGACGGCGTTTTTGGGAAGAGGGGTTTGTGAAGAAGGTGATTGGTATTTGAGTTTCAAAGCTTTGAGCCTTGCGTCTACTTCATCGAGCTGGGTAGATTGGGATACAGAGGAAGCTTGAGAGTCTTTGTATTGCTCATGATCTTCGTCTTCTTCTTCTTTTTCTTTATCTTCTTCGTGTTCGTAATCATCAGAGTCAGAGTCAGTGACTTCGAGACCCTCGCGGCTCTGAGAGGTACCCATTTGAACTCTGAATTTGATTTTGATTTTCGAAATGAATGAATGCTATGGGATTCGGTTACGTTTACGGTTTTATAGCATTACTATCGCGGTTAGTGTGAGAGGCACGCGGCTAAACTTGCTTCTTCCAGGCGTGGATTTAACGCACTTTTTTTTTTTTTTTTTAATTTAATCATTAATTACATAACTTTATGGCTAAGCTAAGGGAAATTAATTCCTTCGGCCGCTTCTCACTCCTCTTCCTTTCTCTTCTTTCTTCACTCTCCTCTCTCCTCCCCTCTCACATGCGTTGCATTGGTCCGGGTGCCTCTAAGCTAAGATGTTTCAGTGTTGGGCTCGTGTTTGGATCCGTGTTCGTAGTGTGAAGCGCGGCTAAACCCAGCCCCATACTTAGTGCTTGGTGGTCAATACTAAAGATGATTGAATATTTTGTTTTTTTTTCCCTTGTATTTAACAAGGGTGTGTATGAATTTTTTTTTTTGGGTACGCTGGAATCAAAAAACCAGCAGGAAGCTACAAAATAGTCACAGTACAGACTCTACAAACAGATGCTAAATCAGCAATAAAAACAGATTGAATCTGAGAAGGAGGATAACAAAAGATAGACATATCTGGAGCACTAAGATTATCCAGAGCATAGTTTGCCAGCCAATCAGCACAGAAGTTGCCTTCTCTGTATGTGTGGACTAAATGAACCCGCCAGTATTTTTGTAACCAAGCTCGTATTCGAACCACCCGATGAGATTCACAGGCTGCAACACCATTTTGAGAAATAATGGTGAGTGCAGATGCTGAATCAGATTCAACAATAAGATTTTTCCAGCCTTCTTCCTAAGGCATCTCTAACCCTTTGAGTATACCCCACAATTCAACATTAAGAGAATTACAAAAGCCCACTTTGTACGAGAAACCTTTGAGCCAATGCCCCATATGGTTCCTAGCAATACCACCACAAGCAGCCAAACCAAGAGAGCTTCGACAAGCACCATCAGTATTCAATTTAATCCAACTCTCATCAGGAGGCTTCCAGCAGATAGGGATATCTGCTGTAATCTTTATTGAATTATGTCTGTTAGCAAACTGAAAAGCAAGATGGACTTCCTTGGCTTTAAAAATAATCAGGTTTTCTTTATAATGGTTAGGATGAGCAGAATTATTGCCAAAGATAACATCATTCCTCCATTTCCAAGCCCACCAGCAAGCGATTCCAAAGATAATACACCATGGTATATCCTCTTTAGACCTTTCCCTACAAGCCAGATTTCTATCCATCCAAACATGTAAATCATCCGTGAAAAAAGAATGACCAAGGCTGTTAGGAATAAGGTTTAACCAAAGGGTCCTCATATCCCTACAATCTCTTAATAAATGTAAAGAAACTTCAGCACCTTCCATACATATGGGGCAATCAGGTTGACCAATATCAAAAGAACTCAATCTATTTTTTGTTGGCAATCTATCATGAATATCTTTCCATAAAAACAATCTAACCACTTGAGGTCTTTCCCACTTCCAAACTTTTTTCCAAATAGAGGAGTTATAGACAGTATCAGAATTAGTACCTGCTAGAGTATGATAAATGCTCTTAACTGAAACATGATCTGAATCCTTCAACTTCCAACGCACATAGTCAGCACCATCCTGCTCATTTGGAGGCAGCATGCTTTTAATCACTGAAATAATATCTAATGGAAGCCAACTAGATAAGAGCTGGACATCCCAATTTCCTTGCCCATTAACATAATCAGCCACCTTTTTATTAATCTCCTCCCAAGGAAGTGGACCTGAAGCCATATCCAGAAGCCTTCCACCATTTTGAATCCATTTATCTTTCCAAAAAGAAATATCCGATCCATTGCCAATCTCCCAACTGAGGTGACCCTCTAAATTCTTCCAAGTTGAACAAATATACTTCCACAACCTTGAATCACCATTTTTACTATGAAAAATATCATTTCCTCCTTGCTACCCACTATACTTAGCCCTGATGAATTGAACCCAGAATTTATCAGGTTGTGAAAAAATATCCCAAACAAGCTTCCCTACAAAAGCATCATTCATGAGAGTTAACTTTTTTATCCCCAAACCTCCCTCATCCTTCGATTTTGTAATTGTTTCCCAGCCCACAAGATGCATCTTTTTTTTCTCCTCTGTGTCACCCCAAATAAATCTTCTTTGCAATTTTTCAATTTCATAGCAGATGGCCTTTGAGATTTTATCACATTGCATCTGAAAGAAAGGAATAATGGATAGAACATATTGAGACAGAGTAATCCTTCTCGCTTGTGATAGGATTTTTGCTTGCCAACCATTAAGCTTATTTTGAATTTTTTCTATAATGTTAGCATATGCTTCTCTAGAAGCTCTTCCATGCTTCATCCACACCCCCAAATGTCTTCCTACATTACGCATCCTCTTAAAACCACATAATCCTGTAATCTCATCCGCTACACTAGCAGGAGTATTCTTCGAGAAAAAATACTAGTCTTCTGTTGGTTCACTCTTTGACCCGAAATATCTCCAAAAAGCTGCATGCATTTTAGGATAGTTTGGATTTGAGCTGTATTAGCTTCAGCAAAAAGCATTAGATCATCAGCAAACATCAGATGGGATATAGCAGGCCTTTCTTTACTAGCCCGGATTGGCTTTCAAAGATTTCCCTGGACTGCAGTATTGATAATATGGCTGAGCTTCTCCATTGCCATAATAAACAAATAAGGAGAAAGAGGATCCCCTGACAGACTCCTCTAGAAGGGTGTGCATGATTCTATTAAAACTGACAGAAACACGGAGAATAACATTTCATTAGTGACATTCTAGTAATTATAATCAAACAAATTTATTTTCTTCTTTTTCCTACAAAACAGCTTATATAAGTTGTTATATAAAATAGTTTTAAAAATAAAAACACATTCAAACACACCCCTCCTCTTTACAAGGACGATGAAAAGTTAAAGGCTGTGAGTGGGATGAAAGATGCAAGATATATTCCTAAAATAAGATATGTTCTTCATGACATTTAACAGGAAGAAAAGGAGCAAGCCTTGCTATACCACTATGAACGTCTTGCAATTTCCTATGGTCTTATTTGTACTCCACTAAAAATTTAAATATTATTATTTAAATAAGAAATTATGAAAATGTGATATTTTGAAACTAATTTATGAATCTATTGCAACCATTCGGCCCCAGAATAAGCCTGACTGGTCGTGCCCAAATAAACTAAGTACGAGATGAGATAAAAATTAATTACGATTCCACAATATTGAGTAAAACTTTCCAAAAATATAATTAGAGAAACAAATAAACTGAGTACGAGATGAGATAATAATAACTGAATGTATATGACATTAAGACAAATCTTGAGGCATGCATGAAACTTATTACTTTTGTTACAATAATGCCAAATTATGAATGAGGGAGACAAAGTATGTTGAAGCATGAAAGTGGAGTATTTGCTCCCAAAAATAAAAAATGTTATTAGCATATAAATTTCGTATAATGAATTTGGATATCTATAGTGATGATTGAGTTTATAGGCAAAAAAATTTAAATACTATTATTTAAATTTTTAATTATGAAAATGTAACATTTTGGAACCAATTTATGAAATTTTAAATTTTTTGCCCGAAAAAGATACCACCAACATTTGGGATGGCAAAATTTAAAAATTGGCAAGAACAAAATTACTTAATATAAGAATACCACTCTTTACAAGGATGATGAAAAGTTAAAGGCTTTAAGTGGGATGAAAGATGCAATATATGTTCTTCATGACATTGATTAGGAAAGAAAGGAGCAAGTCTTGCTCTACCATAGTAAACATCTAGCAATTGCCTATGGTCTTATTATTACTCCACCAAAAATTTAAACATTATTATTTAAATAAGAAATTATGAAAACGTAGTATTTTGAAATCAATTTACGAATCTATAGTAACTATCGCCCAGAATAGGCAGGATCGGTCGTGCCCAAATATACTAAGTACGAGATGAGATAAAAATTAATTAGTATTGAGCAATATTGAGTAAAACTTTACAAAATTATAATTAGATAAACAAATAAACTAAGTACGATATGAGATAATAATAAAAGAATGTATATGACATTAAGACAAATCTCGAGGCATGCATGAAAACTTATTACTTTTGTTACAATAATGCCTAATTATAGATCAGGGAGACCAAGTATATAGAAGCATGAAAGTGGAGAGTGTTTGCAACCTAAAAATAAATAATTATTGTTAGTATATAAGTTTCATATAATGGATTGGGATATTTATAGTGATGATTGAGTTTATAGGCAAAAAAATTTAAATATTATTATTTAAATAAGAAATTATGAAAATGTTACAATTTGGAACCACTTTGCGAAATTTTAAATCTTTTTCCCCAAAAAGACACCACCAACATTTGGGATGGGAAAATTTAAAAATTGGCAAGAACAAAATTATTAAGTATAAGAATCCTACTCTTTACAAGGATGATGAAAAGTTAAAGGCTTTGAGTGGGATGAAAGATGCAGGATATGTTCTTGACACAAGATATGTTCTTCATGGCATTGATCAGGAAGCAAAGGAGCAAGCCTTGCTCTACCATGGTGAACATCTAGCAATTGCCTACAGACTTATTAGTACTCCACCGAAAATTTAAATATCATTATTTAAATAAGAAATTACGAAAATATAGCATTTTAAAACCAATTTATGAATCTATAGCTACCATTTGCGCCCAAAATAGGCGTGACAGGTCGCGCCCGAATAAACTAAGTACGAGATGAGATAAAAATTAATTACCATTGAACAATATTGAGTAAAACTTTTGAAAAATATAATTAGGGAAAGAAATAGACTGAGTATAAGATGAGATAATACTAACAGAATGTATATGACATTAAGACAAATATCGAGGCACACATGAAAACTTATTACTCTTGTTACAATAATGCCCAATTATGGATGAGGGAGACAGAGTATGTTGAAGCATGAAAGTAGAGTGTTTGCTCCTTAAAAATAAAAAAATGTGGTTTGTATGTAAGTTTTATGGATTTTGATATCTACAGTGATTATTGAGTTTATAGGCAAAAAAATAAATTTAAATATTATTATTTAAATAAGAAATTACGAAATAACACTTTAGAACTAATTTATGAATTTTTAATTTTTTTTGCCCCAAAAAGACACCACCAACATTTGGGATGAGAAAATTTAAAAATTAGCAAGAACATAATTATTGAATATAAGAATCCTTCTCTTTACAAGGATGATTAAAAGTTAAAGGCTATGAGCGGGATGAAAGATGCAAGATATATTCTTAAAAAAGATATGTTCTTCATGACATTTAACATGAAGCAAAGGAGCAAGCCTTGCTATACCACTGTGAACGTCTTACAATTTCCTATGGTCTTATTTGTACTCCACCAAAAATTTAAATTTATAATTTAAATAAGAAATTATGAAAACGTAACATTTTGAAACCAATTTACAAATCTATAGCAACCATTCGCGCCCAAAATGTGCGGGACAAGTCACGCCCAAATAAACTAAGTTTGAGATGAGATAAAAATTAATCATGATTGGACAATATTGAGTAAAACTTTTCAAAAATATAATTAGAGAAAGAAATAAACTGTGTACGAGATGAGATAATAATAACAAAATGTATATGACATTAAGACAAATCTCCAGGCACGCATGAAAACTTATTACTTTTGTTACAATAATACCCAAATTATAGATGAGGGAGACCGAGTATGTGGAAGCATGAAAGTGGTGAATGTTTGCACCCTAAAAATAAAAAATTGTTGTAAGTATATAAGTTTCATATAATGGATTTGGATATCTATAGTGATGATTCAGTTTATAGGCAAAAAAATTTAAATATTATTATTTAAATAAGAAATTATGAAAATGTTACAATTTGGAACTATTTACGAAATTTTAATTTTTTTGCCCAAAATAGACAACACCAACATTTGGGATGGGAAAATTTAAAATTGACAAGAACATAATTATTGAATATAAGAATCCAACTCTTTACAAGGATGATGAAAAGTTAAAGGATTTGAGTGGGATTAAAGATACACGATACATTCCTGTTACAAGATATGTTCTTCATGACATTGATTAGGAAGCAAAGGAGCAAGCCTTGCTCTACCACAATGAACATCTAGCAATTGCCTACGTCTTATTAGTACTCCACCAAAAATTTAAATACTATTATTTAAATAAGAAATTATGAAAACGTAGTATTTAAGAACCAATTTACAAATCTATAACAACCATTCGCGCCCCAAAAAAACTAAGTACGAGATGAGATAATAATAAAAGAATTAGTACTCCAACAAAAATTTAAATATTATTATTTAAATAAGAAATTATGAAAACACATCATTTTATAATCAATTTACGAATCTATAACATCCGGCCGCGCCCAAAATAGGCGAGACTGATCGCGCCCAAATAAACTAAGTACGAGATGAGATAAAAATTAATTACGGTTGGACAATATTTAGTAAAACTTTACAAAAATATAATTAGAGAAACAAATAAACTAAGCATGAGATGAGATGAGATAATAATAATAAAATGAAATGACATGACAAATCTCGAGGAACCCATGAATACTTATTACTTTTGTTACAATAATGCCCAATTATGGATGAGGGAGAAAGAATATGTTGAAACATGAAAGTAGAGAGTTTATAGTGTATAAATTTCATATAATGGATTTGGAAATCTATAGTGATGATTGAGTTTATAGGTAATTTTTTTTAAAATATTATGATTTAAATAAGAAATTATGAAAACATAGTATTTTGGAACAATTTATAAAATTTTAATTTTTTTTTTGCCTGAAAAAGACACCACCAATATTTGGGATGATAAAACTTAAACAAGATTATTCAATCTTGAATTTTCATTTTTTGAATAGAAATCCAAGGGAAGCCAAAATGTCAAGGATTCGAGTATTAAACAAGATTCTTCTAAAGCCCTTTTTGTCTACTAAAAAGAAAGAAAGAAAGAAACTATTTGCCGTTTAATACCAAACAATGCCAATGTGGCTTAATAGATTATATATATACAGTGGATGCTGTATATGACCAAGTCAAGCCATGACTATTTCTATCTTTCAGGAGAGCCTTGGACGTGTCAACTCTTCTGAAATCTCGAACGAGGCCATGCCGTACACCACACCACACCACCTTCACTTTCTCTTTCTCTTCCGTTTTCAAAAAAGCTTCCCAAATCGCATGCTTTCAGGTGGGGCAGTCGTGGCTTATGACAATATGAGCCCCTCCGTCTTCCTCCTATGGCTTGTCACAATCCCTGTCCTTGCCCACTCTGGCCTAGCTTCTGATCCTCTAGGTACAAATTTATATTATATAACCCCACATTTAATAATAACGAAATTCATCAAACCAATCTTGTTATGAATTTGCATTCATTTTGTTATTCATAGATTAATGGGTTAATTAAATTTGTATTTTTCTTCTTCTTTATTTTCAATAATGCCTGCATGTAATATTGCATACAATTTAATCTTTTTTCCTAGCATTTGAATTCCACCCACATTTTTGCATGCATGCAGGGTATTTTTTAGATTGCGGGGGCTCCAAAGAGGTAACGGTAGATAGTATCAAATACATTCCTGATGGAAGCTACGTCAAGGTGGGTAACACCACCACTATCAACAAACCAGACTTGCTACCAATACTATCAACATTGCGTTACTTTCCTGATACATCGGCTAGAAAATTTTGCTATTCATTTCCCTCCATCAAAGGTAGCAAATACCTTGTGAAGACTATATACTATTATGGAGGTTTTGATGGAGGGAAGCAGCCTCCTGTGTTTGATCAAATCGTTGAAGGAACCAGATGGAGCATTGTTAACACCACAGAGGACTATGCCAAAGGTTCTAGTTCCTACTATGAGGTTATTGTAGTGTCATCAGGGAAGACATTGAGCGTGTGCTTGGCCAGGAATTCAAACACAGGGAGTTCAAGCCCGTTCATTTCAGCTTTGGAGGTGAAGAGGTTGGATGGTTCTTTGTATAATCCTACTGACTTTACCAAGTATGCACTTGTATCTGTTGCCAGGCATGACTTTGGAGGTGAAGATATCATTAGGTAAGGAAGGGTATGCAAATATATATATTGATGACTTATATTGAATAATGTATATGTTTAGTCAAATGGTAGAAAATGTTGAATTATATAAAGGCATGGTGAGAATTCTGATATCATTAAGATGTTTTTATTTGTGAACCTAGTTTTCCAGATGACAAATTCAACCGGATGTGGCAACCATTTAAGGACCAGAATCCTGTTGTGGAAAGTCATTCAAATGTAACTAGTTCAGACTTCTGGAACCACCCACCAGCTAAAGCATTCAGTTATGGTATTACCACTAGTAGAGGGAAGACACTTGAAATTAAGTGGCCACCTGTATCCCTTCCAAGCACCTACTACTACATTTCCCTATATTTTCAAGACAACAGAAATCCAAGCCCTTACAGCTGGAGAGTCTTTGATGTTTCTATTAATGGCCATACTTTTTACTCCAGCCTTAATGCCACAGCTAAGGGTGTCACAGTTTATGCTGCACAATGGCCACTTTCTGGGCAGAGCAAAATTACCATGACCCCTGCTGGTGGGGCACCTGTTGGACCCGTGATCAATGCTGGGGAAGTTTATCAGATTCTGCCTCTTGGTGGTAGAACTCAGACTAGAGATGGTAACTTATTAATCTCACTATTTTGTAATTTTTTTGACTAAATTACAATCATGAAGTTACTTGTTTGAATCATTTAGTTGTTATGGCTATCCATAGTAATTGCAATTGGACATTTGGCTCAAAGCATTCAGAATCCACCTCTTGATTGGAACGGTGATCCTTGCCTACCTAAAGGGTATTCGTGGACTGGAGTTACATGCTCTAATGATTTTATTGCAAGAGTCACCACTGTGTGAGTTCACCTATTGGCTACAACTCCCATTAAATTCTTAATATACCTCTTGAAGTCTGCTTTATTTGGTTCATCTGATTCATAAGCAAATGAGAGTGGAAGAATGAATCTAGTAACAATTGTCACCTCTAATAAATTCTCTGGTGCCATTCATGTTTAATGGTGGATTCACATATTTTGTTTTTTTTGTATATGTGAAGGAACTTAACAAATGCCGGGCTGGCTGGGACACTTCCTCCAAGTATTAGAAATCTAACCGCACTTGTTCATCTGTATGGAATCTAGCCCTTTGACTTCAATTGTCCTAAGTGATTCCTTTTTTTTTTTAAACCGCTAAATCATGCTATTTTGTGAATATTTGATTACAGTTGGCTTGGGGGAAACAAACTCTCAGGCACCATCCCTGACTTGAGTGAACTGAAGGAGTTACAAACTTTGTAAGTACCCCAAAAGATGCATCATCTCATGTTATTTTTAATTCCTGTAATTTCTTAAATTGTCCACATTAACTTGATCTTTAACTCCTTTTTTCTTCTATCGTTGTTAAATCTAAGGCATTTGGAGAATAACAAGTTTGAAGGATCACTTCCTCCATCAACAGTGGAGCTCCCAAAACTACGTGAAATGTAAGATTTTGACCCTCTCAGGAATAAACTAAACACTGCAATGCTTTACTTCTTCCTTTTTATTAGGCCTTAGTTAACCGGATATATTCCCCACTTGGTTTAGCATATCTCTTCAAATGGTCATGTTACATGCTAATAAATAAAACCCTCATATACTTTACAAACATTTAATCTTTCAACATTCATATATGCATACTAACTTCTGTGTGCTCCGTGACAAATGATGTCTGTGAAATCAGTTATTCCGATTTTCAAAACAAGAGTTTTGAAGTGAGAACAGTTATTTCCAAACACTAAAGCGAAGTGAAACTACAAGTAAGTGCATCACTAGATTCATACCTTTGCTACTTACAAACTCAACACTTAATGAGTTCCTGAAGCTCAAGTTCATATTGCTAACTGATAGTTGTGTGTTTTTGTTGCTAAGGTGGCTCCAGAAATTCATCTCTCAGAATCAGCACAATGCAATCGCAAATCAAGCCGGTTTAGAATTTGACTTGGAAGTCTTCAATAGAATCATAGTGTCTGATAGGACGTGGAGAATTGGCACTGGATATTAATCCCATTATTTCTTGATCACACTGTGCCAGACATCATATTGTAAACCAAAACTATATGTAAGTAAATACATCATAAATCAGTAATGAATACATAAAAATAGATTCTATATATTCATCATAAACCGGGTGAAGCCTCCTAGAGGTTGTTTCTTGTGTTCACCGATATCTTGTTTTTTCCCCTGCCTTTTTGTTTTACCTCAGTGATGAAGCAGCAATCATGAGTCTTTCATTCTAATTAATACAACCAGTGTGAATCTTGCTAATAATAACACCAATTTGATAAATCTATAATAAGTGCGTGTTCTTTCCAAGGTAATGATCAGATTATCTTTCTGCCTTTTTGCTCTTAAGAAGAAAAATTCACGAGGAAGCCTTTAGCAAATTATAGCATTGATTGTAAATAAAGAAACACTTTTCTCACCAAACAATGTGAAGATGTTATTTTAAATTTTAACCTGTTCAAATTTAGAGTACCTCACTAATTTAGTCTTCAAAAATTTAGTGACATCAATTGGTCCGAAAAGATTTTTTTTTGTCATTGAGTGACAATATTGGATCCTAATAAATTGCAACTTATAAAATTTTTGACGTCAAATATTTATTATTTTAGTTTTAAAATCGACGTGATAATATTCTAAAAATATTTCAAGGAACCGAAAGTAGAAGTACTCAAATTCATATTACATCATAAAGTATTCACTCTGACATTGAAAATAGATCATGATATGAGGTTATGCGAAATAATATTAAAAATCAAGGCCATGAAAAACGCGTTGCTATAAAAAATAGGAAAATTGTTAATTTGTATATTAATAATTGAGAACGTTTAGCATGACCACATTAATTCACTGGGGTTAACTTCACTTGTTTAAAAGATTTGAATAAAATATTATATTTCTTAAATATATAAGCTCAAATCTCATCTTTCATCCAAATCTTGCTTAAATCAAAATATTTTATATTTAAAATAACGCAATTTTTAGTTTTGTTTAAAAATATTAAAATAATAAACTATCTCCCGAAATTAATTAAACATAAACATATATTTTATTTACTATCATTTTTCATCTCAAGGTAATAATTGCACTAACTTACATATTGCTCAGACACTCTTTTGCAAACTCCGAAGAACGTGTATTACGTAATAACAAACAAATTCAACCCTTTTTTTTACCGAATTAATGTTTAAAATATAATTTTATCTCCCAATCATATAAAAAAAATGTGTAGGGTTGAGGTGGGTTATATTAAAAGAAGACGAGTGAAAAAAAATATTAAACTCTACATATTTTTATTAGGTATATAAAAAATTAAATTATTTTCTTTATTTAATTCCAACATACCTTTTTTTTTTTTTTTTCGTTCTTCGTTGAGCTATCCTTCAGTATCGTGTTGCTCTTGTTTTTTTGAATTACACAGCTCAACGTTGTATTCAGGTCCTTCCTTTCCATGTTCACGTGTAGTGAACACATCTTCTGCGAATGTTCTCCACTAATGCAAGCTCCCTCTTCTTCCCTTCCGCCTTCCGCTGCCGTGCCTCCGCCGGAGACCTCTCGCCGGGACCCTCCTCCTTCCCTCGCCTCTTCCAGTCCGCTGCTGCCGTCGCCGGAGGCCTGAGGCTCGGCCAGGGCCCCGACGGAGGAGGACCCTCCGTGGAAGGAAGCGGCGCCGCCGCGAGGCGCGCCGGCTGGAACGACGGGATGAGGGTGAAGGCAAAGGAGAAGAAATGGTCTCGGAATAGAGAGAGCTATTTGGATAATGATAGTGAACCTTTACCCCTTCCCATGACGTACCCTGATTCCTCGCCGGTTTCGCCCGAAGAGATTGATAAGCGCCTTCAATGCGATCCCAAATTCGAGGTTTTTGCATAATTATCCTTAAATTTGATTTTTTGGGGTGCTTGCCGAGTGAGTTCAATTTGAGTAATTTACTTAGTTGCAAAAACAAGTTTTTTATATTCCACAAAATTATGGAGATAAATTTGGTTCCTATTTTGACTTGTAGGATTGTAAAGAGGTTGTGTATGAATGGACTGGCAAGTGCCGTAGTTGCCAAGGATCAGGATATGTGAGCAACTATAACAAAAGAGGGAAAGAGATTACCTGCAAATGCATTCCTTGCATGGGAATTGGTAATGCGTTTGTCTTTTCTATACTCCGTTTTGTGACAAGTTATGTTTGGTATTGATTGGGCTAAAACTTGTAAGCAGTATGATTTGTTGTGGAGAGAAGCATAGGTGTTTTGGAGGAAGAGGGATTTGAGAGAGATAGAGTACTTGTGACATTAAGAATCTTCTTTAGATGAACAATATTAAATGTCATGGTCTGATCTTTAAAGGTCATTGCTACATAAACAAGTTTGCTTATGTATGAATTATATTAGACACTAACTTATTTAGAGGATGAGCATTCTCCTGTAGGTTCATATTATCATGACAACAGCTTGTTTAGAGATTTTTCTCTCTATTCTTTTGTTTATTTCTAATATACTGGATATGTCTAGCTCTCTCCACAATCCAAAATGGTGGGAGCCTTGTGCTCTGGGCCAAATTTATAGGGAGTTAACGCTTGGTTGTTGTTGTTGTTGTTGTGCTAACACTTCTCAAGACGAAAAAGAGTGTGTTTGAGTCTTGGGGGAGGGGGAGATGGGGGAGGAATTTTAGCAAAATTTGGCTTTGACTATCACCTCATGCTATTTATCTATTTACGGGCTTCAACTTCCAAAGCCTCGAGTTCTATTTAGGTTCATTTTTTCATGTCGAATGTCTAGGTTTAGGCATATCTAATTCACCCCATTCTACAGTGCTAACTGCTGTTCTTTTACCAAGGCACCAGAGAAAAAAATTAACTACTTCTAAACTATTAAGCATTCTTAATGCCCTTAAAGTTAGGAATTCAGTTTCATGTTGATCAAATTGAAACCCTTTATCTCCTTGGCAATACTCTGCGTCTGCCATGTTTTGATTAGCAGCTTTACTATATTATTGAGTTCTAAATTAGCTCATTTTTGGGCTTCCAAATTTTCTCGACTTGCTGGCTTAGTTCATGAATAATTTTCATTTCTATGCCTCAATTTTGGTTCCTGTAATCACAATTCTTTTCTTCTGTTGTCCAATCTATTGTCTCTTTTTCCCTTTGGCCTTTGTAAAAGATATAAGTACTCATGTACTTGCACTCAGACATTCTTTTAATGTTGAGACTGTCTATGCATTTTTTATGTGTATGATATATATTTAAGGAATGTACAATAATATATTTTCTATTATAATGTATACATCATCTTATTTTAAAGCATATCTGCATATATTTGCTTGTTACCAAAAACTGTCTAGATGCAAGTGATTATATGATGTATGATCATCCTATAAAAGAAAACATGCTAATTATAGCTGCAATCTACTCAGGGATATTTTTTCTTGATTATCATTAAGTCATGACTTGTACTTCAATTTATTTCTATCTGTAAAGGTCTTGTATCTGCATTATTAATTGTTCTATGTGGCATGATTCTTCCTTAAATTTAGTTTTGTACCATCTTAACTGTTTCGGCATAGAAGATGAGTGAGAGCTAAAACTTGACAAGACAAAATGGAAGTATTAAAATTATAAAAAAAGATTATTGACATGATTTATGTTTATTTCTTAGGTATGTATCTGAAAAATATTCCAGTGAACATGCTAAATTACCCCATATAGCATAGAGGGAAAGTATTTTTGTTTCTGAATTTTTTGCATTCAAGGCACCTTCATTTAATCTATTTCATGTCTATAGCCATGCCCTGTCCATGTCATCTGATTTGTGGCTTCGTCAAGCTATTTTTGCATGATATAAATTTAAGACTGTTACACCTCAATATAACAAGTGGCTTTATTTATAATTAACTTACCAGTAAATATTTGTATAAAGGAAGGTTTAAGTGGTTCTCATTTCATATAAAGATGAATTGTGTGACAAAATTGTCCTGCTTCTAACGTGGAATATTTCCACTTAAGTTACATTGAGCTTTTTCTGGACTTCTCTGCAGTGAAAAACTACTGATTGATTGTGAGAATGACATTCCTCTTTTGCATGATTTTGGGGGTTTTATGCAATTCAAATTAATAAGATTCCTGTATTATTATCATATGATTCATGACATCTAATTTTATAGGACACCCAACATAAAAATTTCATGGTTTTTGTTCCCCCCAACCACCACAAAGAAAAAATTCCTGTGATATGTGAAAAGAGCACCCGTTTTTCGTAGTTTTCTTTTGCCTATGTTATTGGTTTGAATCCAAACTAACTTTATCATAAATTGTTTACCTCACTCTTGCATCTTTTGATGCATCTGGAGGATTTGTATATGCCAACTACTCGGGATAGTTACTGAATTATACCAATTAAACACTTCTGTTCAGTCTTTTGCCGTTTAGCAATTGTGGCTTCTTGAATTTTTGCCTAAGGTCAAGTTACTGCTCTTTTACCAAGATGAGTGAGCAAGATGTCATTTGGGATGTACTCTCTTTTGGTTTATACTATGGTGAAACATGTGATGTGAGAATGGTTGATGGTATAGAGTCTTTGTCTAAGATAGGAATTTTATGTGTACATTTTATCAGGAGTTATAGTTCTTGTTCTGATCCTGCCACCCCTTCCCTGTAGGGGGTATACCTTCCATGTCAAGAGGGATTCTGTGGTGCTCTGTGCTATTGAATGTATATCATATCAGCTATAACATTAAACATGGAGTCAAAGTGAAGTTGGTGATGACCCACGTAGTTGACTAGTACATTCAATGGTACAAAGCAAGAGATCGGGTGGCCTAAGAGCTTCTCTCATGTCAATAGATTATTCCTGTTTTAAATGTGTGTGTGTGTGTTTTTTTTTTCTTCACCACCAAGCACGTGGATCAATTGGCATAAGAACTTAACCAGGGGTTTCAAGTTTGAGTCCTCGGTACGTAGTTGTGATAAAAACTTGGTGGGGAGAGCTTTGTTGCTCTTGTGGTCTTGCCCGGCTCTATCACATTAGTTGAGTAATCAATAACCTCGTAGAGAAATCTCAAAAAAAAAAAAAATTTGTTTTTTTCCTTCATATGTAAAGTTTTCAGCTTTTGTGGGTGGACCTTTTCGTAACTTTGACAAGCTGACGCTTACTGGTCATGTATGAAGTTTCAATCAAAAAACTACCTGAGTGGCCTTAATTCTGTGTCAACTTTCTAAAATGCAATTGATTCTTTCGTCTTCACTTTTACTAAATATTGTTTTTAAGATTGTCTTCTTGGAGTAACTTGTGGAGTGTCTGTTTTGCAGGATACGTGCAGAAGATAACAGCTCGCAAGGATATTGATGTGATGGAGGATTTGGATGATAATGGAAAACCACCATGATGATTGCCCCCCCTCCCCTTTTAGTTTTTTATTCCTTTCTCCACCTCGGGAATTTATACTGTATTCATCTTGATGAGATATATTCTTCCATGATTGTTACTCAAACTCATTGGCCTCAACTAGTTTGGGATAAAGGAAGTGATGTTGTTAATTGTTACTCAAAATGTCCATGTAAATCAATATTGTTATGATTAGAGACTGGTAAAGATTATACCCTCCGCCCCAAGAAAGAGACTGGAAAAGAAAATTCCTCATAAAGGAAAGTAGCACACTTGTATCTTTTGGAAAGATTGTATTCTTTTCCACTATATCTTCTCATCTTTTGACTCACTATATTCTTTTTGTGTCCTGCATTTCCTTTTAGCATATTAAGTTTCGTGTCATCCAGAAACTGATGAGGAATTACTTCTAGCCTAAGATTGGCATGATGAGATGTTACGGCTTTTCATTCTATCGTTAATATAAAAGATGGTGTTCTTTTTTCATGTCAAGAGAAAACTGATCAGGCAAGTCCATAGCAATATAAAATGTCAAGGACAAGTTTCCTTGATTTCCAATACAACCTCTCAAAGAGAAATTACCTAAGGAAGCCATCGCGTCTGTTCTCCAGGGACAAACAGAACTCTGGGCTGAAAACTGTTTTCCAGCCTAACGTTGATGAGATGAAGCAGGTTTTTGAAAAATTTGATACCAATAATGATGGGAAAATTTCTCAACAGGAATACAAAGCCGCCTTAAAATCTCTAGGCATGGTGGACTCTGTTCATGAAGTGCCAAATATTTTCCGGGTGGTTGATTTGGATGGAGATGGATTCATCAATTTCAAAGAATTCATGGAGGCTCACAAGAAGGATGGTGGGATTAGGACAATGGATATACACAGTGCATTTCGGATATTTGATAGGAATGGTGATGGGAAAATAAGTGCAGAAGAAGTTAAAGAAATGCTCAGAAGGCTGGGAGAAAGGTGTAGCCTTGAGGATTGCCAGCGAATGGTGAGAGCAGTGGACACAGATGGTGATGGCATGGTTGACATAAACGACTTCATGGCCATGATGACTCAATCGCTGAGACATGATTGAATGTTTATGGCTGGCTATCTTGTTTCTTGAGGTTGAATTTAGGAGCAACTCAATGAAACTCATTGGTGTTGTATTTAGATTTATTTACTTAAATAAGGGAAAAGATCTGTTTACAATTTTTTTTTACAAATTACACTATCTTTTCTCGGAAAAACATAGTGTAACTAGTGTTCTTCCGGGAGAAGATAATGTAGTTTATAAATAAAAAAGTTTGTAAATATAACATGTCCCCTTGTACAAAGTTGGATTTTAAAATTAGTGGTAGGTACAGTACAATTTGTACTATGTAAAATGGACACTGCTAAAACCTTTTCTCGCTGCTTCTCTTGCTTGTAATAAATAATAGTAATAATATAAAAACTTTCTTGGGTTTCAATTGCTACTTTCCTTATTTCTTCTTCAAATTTTGTGGTAGGATAAGGTTGAGGAAAATCACGTCCGAGGCGTCTTTCAACCTTTATGCTTAAGCCTTAAAGTATGATGCATCTCTATCTCTTTCTCCATCTGTTAAAATAATAGCTGAATATGAATTCATAATGAAGAGAAATGCATCGTAGAACCGGCGCACAGCTGTTGTAAAAATAATATACATGCACTGTTAAGAATGTTTTATTCTCATCTTTAAAAAATTCAATTTTTCTTCCTTATTTTTTTTTTTTTAATGGATAGATATATCCCCACTCACCACAGCAAAATGAAAGTAAAAGGATTAGCCTAGCAAAACTAGGCTAACCTGAATACATGGAAACTAGGGAAACTCCCAAGTCCCAACTACATCATTTGGAACTCCCAAGTCCCAACTTTGGATAGTAACCCCAAACTGACTTGAATTAGATATGCAGATGGGTTGGCTTGATTGACAATGCCTGAAACATCCCACAGATTAACCATTAAAACGGCAGACATTTCAGGCTTCCCATAGCTGCCACGGATTAAAAACAGCTAAAACCATTTCATTCAGTTTAGATCTCTCCCAAGATTAACATAATCTCAGTCTGCTATCAGAGATTATACATACAGTCAACTCGGTTAAGGTTAGTCACACTATCACACATGTTTCGCTAAAATTAAATATCTTTAAAACCCTTCACTCATTGATCATATCATTGAGCTTCTAATAGGAACTTCGGTTAATAAATCAGCAGAAGAATCTAAAGGCCCGTTTGGAACACCTGATAAAGAAGATAGGATAAGATAACTTATCATATTCTACTTTTATCTCTTGTTTGGTAGGTCAATAGGATATGATTAGCTTATCCTATTGTCTCATTTTATCCTATCCAATACATGATTTCTTATCCTATGGGGGGAACTGGGTTAGGATTCATTATGATAGGATACCAATATTAGATACCCAAATATCCCCACGCTACCCAATATATTCCCACGCTACCCAATATATTTGTATTTATTGTATTATATTTTGTTTTTTTTTTCTTTCTCCTTCTATATAATCTTATCAGATTGCAAATTAGGTGCTTATCAAACACAAGACATAATATAGGCTTGTCAGCCTCATATCATATCCTACCCTTATCAGCTCCATATCATATCCTACCCTTATCCTATCCTATCCACCAAACGAGCCCTAAGAGCTCGTTTGGTGGACAAGATAGGATAAGAACGGATAGGATAAGAGAGTTGGATAAGGATAGGATATGATATGGACAGGATAAGGACATATCATATCCTGTGTTTGATATGCATTGGATTAGCAATCTGATAAGATTATGCTATCCTATCATGTGTCTGAGGTGCACCAAATATCATCAGGATATGATATAAATAGACTAAAATACCCTTTTGAAAAAAATATCATATAAATTAATTTTAAAATTTATTAATACAATTCTAACAATTATAATTTTAGACAATATTTTAAATTAATTCTCTTATCCTCTATATTGTATGTACATCATTCAAAAATCATGTTTCATTTAATTCAAAAAGGCGTGACGATGAATGGTTCTTTCATTCGCTAAACAAAAACTTTGATAGGCAAATAAATACAACTTATAATTTGGGACTTAAATGAAGGAAGAATAAACAAAATATAATACAACAAATAGAAACATAGATGTTTCAAATCGTTATAAGAAATACATAATACAAGTAAAATTACAAAATACAAGTAAAATTGCAAATAAAGAACACTACAATCAATTTATATGTCTATTAGTTAGCCATTCATTCCACATTTGAGTTGCTAGATTTTCCCTCCAAGGGAACCACTGATCACTAGCCTCAATTGTATTAATATAATCACCATCATTGCGTGCTACTTCTTCGTTGAGTATTTGTGTTTTCAATTCTGCATCTAATTGTGCTTCCATTGGGTCAACAGGCATTTCTCTTTTGATAAAATTGTGAAGAAGGCAACAAGCAATTATTATGCGATTTTGGATTTTGATGGGATAAAAAGATCGGCTTCTAAGTATAGCCCCACGCATTTTTAATAGTCCAAATGTTCTCTCTATCACATTTCTTGCCATGGAATGTATTGAAGAGTTCTTCCTTATATGTTGGTGTATACCCATGTCTCCATTCACTACGATGGTATCGATAGCCTCTATATGGAGCAAGAAATCCCTCACAATTTGTATATCCAGCATCCACAAGATAATAGTATCCTATAATAAAAAATAATAGTTATTTCAAATACATTATACTTTTATTATAAATATCACAATTTCTGTACCACATAACTAATGTTGGAACTATTAAACCATTCATCCTTGAAATAGCATCTCGCAATACTCTTGAATCTGATGCTGATCCTTCCCATCCAGGTAAATACATATATAAACTTCATATCCCTATAACATATGCCCAGGACATTGGTAGATATATCTCCTTTTCTATTACGATATCGGGGTTTATCAATTGCTAACACATTAACTTCAATATGGGTTCCATCTAGTGCCCCAAGACAATTCTAAAACATATTCAAAAATAAAAACAAAAAGTTAAAAAAATATAAAACACAATTAATAAAAATAGAATAGATTTAAAATCAAACATCATCTTACCTTAAACCATTTCCATCTTTCGTCTAAGCAATCTTCTAGGACAGGATCTGGTGTTCTAAGAAGTGTTTCTTGCAACCGTAAAACAGCATTCAACACTAAATTAAAGTATTTTGTGCCAGACCGTCTAAACAAAAATCTAATAACACGATTCTTGGAATGATGTGCCAATATATGTAAAAACATTGCCACCTGTTCTTCAACACTTACTAGTCCATCCTCTTTTAATCTACCATTATTTTTAAGGAGGGCACATAATAAACGAAATGACCTAATGTTCATTCGAAGTTGATCAACACAAGTTTGATCATCATGATTCATCAATCTATCCAGAAACTCTCCCCTAAGCCCTTCTCTAATAATTGGTTGCTGCCTAAGATTATAATTTCCATGCCACCATAGTGCAAAATGACTCACTTCCATTAAAATTGTAATACAAACCCAAACCATATGGAAAAACATTTGCTCCAAAATTAAATCTGATATAATGTCAAGATGCTCCTCTGAATCCATGTCAACCTGTGCATAAAAAAATAATGTTATGGAAAGCAAGATTTTTTAAAAACATTAGGTGGGGATTTAAATGAAGTCATCTTTATTTTATTTTTTCTATTTCTTTTATGCAGCAGGTGGACATTCCATAACCACCTTGTAATCAAAATGAGCACATAGTCTAATAGCTGGAATCATATCCAAGACATTAACACTGCCTTAACACCTTGGTTTACTCATAACCATCCATACAAAAAAATACAAGTTCAGCACTCATTTTAACGCCTAGCATCTAGGATGAATCTCAAAAAAAAAAAAAAAATAGTTTCGGGGACACAACCTACACATGAAGGCTGCTCTAAAACTCGGGTAAAACATATTTTCTACATACCTTTATATGACAACAAGGCTTTAAAAACAAAATTGAATTTAGTCCATTCCCGGTACAGCTTCAGCATATTCATTTCAAGAAGCATCAAAACATGATTGTCTCTAGCCAATCTTTGCATGTAAACTGTGGTTCATAATAACAACCAATCATGTATCATAGGGGCAAAAGGCAAGGTTATCCCTGCAATGTACAACACCTCTTCTTCCCTGTAACTTAGGGAATCCTTACTTGCCTAGTTGCCGCTATCAAACACCACAAAAATTCTAACAACAGAATGTACACAACACATTGACTAGGATTGAAAAGTAATGTTTAAAGAAACGTAAAGAAGGAAGGGAAAAAGTCTAGATCAATTCTTCTCTAATGAATGACTACTGAAAGCAATAACATGGCAGAGAGAGAAACAAAGATGAATATTGAGCAAAGAGAGAAACAAACAGAGAAGAAACAGTGAAAGAATTGTATTATAGTAAAATACAATTGTATCACAGACAAAAAATCCTCTGGCTTTCAAAACCATTGCAGTCAAATCCGATAAAATGAACCCCCCACAAAAAAAAAATCCAAAAATTGGTAAAATTTAGAGAAAAGAGGGGGAAAGTAAAATACCTAGCTCCGGATCGAAAGACAAGTTTTCACTTTGAATGAAAATTGAGCAAAGATGTTCTCTTTTCTCATCAACTTGTAAATTTGCGTGGTGTTCCAATTCCTCGCTTCTAATCTCGGCAAATTAGGTAGGGTTTGCATGCGGACAGATGTGCATCTGGGTTTTTTTTCGAGTGGAAAGCCAAGGGATAAAGTGGGAATCAAATTTTGGTATCCTATCCTATTCAATCCTAACCCAACTCCCCCCTTAGGATAAGTTATGATATGGTGGGCAGGATAAAACAAGGCAACAGGATAAGTTTATCCTATCCTACTGACCCACCAACAAAAGATAAGAGTAAGATATGATAAGTTATCATATCCTATCCTTCATATAAGGTGCTCCAAACAGGCCCTAAAGGTCTAAAATGCTCTTGCTCATTCTTGGGATCTCGTCATTCAAGGTATTTCATAAAAAAAGACAAGGTTATAGTTAAGGGCCGACCCAGTTCAAATACCCACTTCGTGAGTGTCTGGGGAAGGGAATACTCTAGGCAGTCTTTCCCCTGCTTTTTGCAGAGAGGCTAATTCGAACCCGTGACCTGACACACCACGGCAAGCAAGCTTACCGCTGAAAATTTGGACTTCATATTGAATTCATTCATTTTCTGTGAACATCATGCTCTACTCTCTACAAAGTTAACTTCTACTTAGTAGCTATTTTAACAGTATACCAGGGGCTAATAGATTACAGTTCGAAATTAGTACTTACTCTACCAAAACGATGTCTTTTTTGCTTAAAACTCAAATTCCCATGCCTAACTACCTAGAAATACTGTTTTTTCCCCAATACACCGCATATAAATATGAAGATTAAAGAGATGCCTCTAAACACTTTTCAAAACTAAACGCCAAACTTTTTCTACACATTTGCATGGATCAGCTAATAAAGCTGAATTTTAAGTTGCTGGAACCAAATAAATAAATAAAACCATATAAGAGCAAATAGTAACGTGATCAAGTAATAGCAGTATAGCACTGAGTAGAAGTGGAGAGACAATGATTAAGTGAATATCTGAACAAGAAGCAAATACATTCTAAATCAGTGCATACTGCATAATTCATCTCCTATCCCTAGCACTATTGAAACTTCCACGCATATTTGTTTTCCTAGTACACAATAAGGGGCCACCAGGTAGAAAATGATATATTCATGCTAATGTAGTAGGTAGTCAAGTTATGATTCCTTCACCAGTAATCCCCACAAGAGCATTCTCCATCCTTGAAATGATGAAACCTTTTGTTATCTCTGACAACTAAGTTTCTACCTACAATCCTGGACATGATCTTGATGGCATTGTGACAGTCACCACAGACACGAAGGTTCTTGATGATTCGAAGAGGTGTTCTTGGTGGAGTACTAATAAGACCAAAGGCAATTGCTAGACGTTCACTGTGGTAGAGCAAGGATTGCTCCTTTGCTTCCTGATCAATGTCATGAAGAACATATCTTGTATCAGGTACATATCCTGCATCTTTCATTGCACTCAAAGCCTTTAACTTTTCATCATCCTTGTAAAGAGCAAGATTCTTATATTCAATAATTCTGTTCTTGCCATCAAGCATGCTAATTGCAGTATACTTCTTCGGAGGCGGCGTAGGGATCTTATTGGTAACAACTTTTGATGGGTCAAGACTAACCATTAACTCTTCAGCATGGTCTTCAAGATCAATATCCCCATGAGTGCGAGCATAATTCTTCAGAGTCTCCCATACAGTCACTGTAGGCTCAAATGGCAACTTCTCAATAAACTCCTCAGCTTCCTTGAGATACCCAGACTGTCCAAGAACATCCAAAAGCCCCATATAGTGCTCCACCCCTGGTTCAATTCCATATTTACTTTTCATAGACTCAAAATGTAAGTATGCGTCTTCCACAGCTTCTGCACTGGCACAAGCTGATAACACAGCAAGCAAAGTCTCTGAAGTGATTTCCAAACCCAGCTCATTCATCTGCTCAAACAGTTGCAAGGCTTCATCTCCCATAGTATTATTTGCGTAGCCACAAAGCATCAAGTGCCAAGAGTCCATATTCCTATTAGGCATATGATCAAACACTCTGCGTGCATCAGTCATGCTTTTACAATTCCCATACATCTCAATCACCTTGTTGTTTAACTTGAGATCACTCCTATAAGTAGACTGCAGAAAGTAATCATGGGCCTTCTTGGCAACCTCAAGGGATTTCAATTGGCCACACGAGTCAAAAAGAAGATCAAAGCAACTGGCATCAGCTTTGTCCCCTTTGTCCATCAATTCAATCGCTTCTTTAACCTTCCCCTCTTGGCACAAACGTGTCAAATCAATGATTGAAGGCGGAGATGTAGGAGGAGAACCTTGACCGTTCAACTGGTTAGGGTTTTGAAACTGGTTGACATGTGGGAACCCGTGAGTCCTAGGGTTCCACTGGGGGTTTTGATTGTTCCATCGATTAGGGTTAGTGGGTGGCTGAAAGTTGGGATTTTGAGAAGTGGGTGGTGCTTGATGTTGAGGATTCCAATGATTAAGGTTTCGCCCCTGCTCAGGAAATCGACTAGGAATATTGTGTTTGTGGGGTTCATGGTTTTGGTAAGCAAATTGATTTGAAGGGGCAGGGTTTCCACTCTGGTTTTGAATATGTGGGTTTAAATGTTGAGGAGAATGGCCCTGACGTTGTTGCCATTGACCCTGAAAGGGTGTGTGATCAGAGGGTGGTTGCTGTGGAGGGAATCTCCCATAATCGTTTAGAACCGCAGAGGTACTCAAAGATTTTATAATCAGGGTTTGGCTGCAGTGGTTGGGATGGATAAACAGTGTCCGTAGCTTGAAGGAGGAAGAGAACATTGTAGATCGTGCACGCTCAATCAATTGGAACATCACCATGACTGAGTGAAACTGCGGAAGGAGCAATTAGGGTGCTATGACAACTGTTTGGGCTGCTTATTTTTGTTGTACTTTGTATTGGGTCATGGGTGTTAGTTAATTTCATTCAGTAATACATTTATTCATGTTCAACAGTAATCATTCAAGAACATGACAGATGATCTTCAGAATTTATGAGTTTCACATAAACATACCATTGTCCATAATTGCGGAAGAACTTTGATGGTGAGATCATTTCTCTGAGTCTTTACCATTCAATGTTCTTGTATCTTCTTTGATAGGGATAGGATACAACTATCATAGGCAGACCCAGATGGAGCGTTCTTTTCTGTCAGAGACACTTACACAGAAAACTGACCATATAACACTTATGTAACTGCATCTATCAGCAGTTACTCTTTTAATAACTTCCCTTTATTGTCAATTACCATTATGCCCTTTTATTAATTAAATCAACTGACACTTAATATTATACATGAGACACAATAAGTTTTACATTCTCCCACTTGGCTCATGTCATGAGGTGTCCCTTCATGATTTAATCAACATTCATTATAATGCGCATTTACTAGGCTAAATGTTCTATACATTGACTTCATCATAATTCATTATTAGAAATTAAAATCAACAAGAGTCATGGCGGTTGTATGCTATCAAGTCGGCATAGTCCATTCCATGTATTACTATATTGACTCTTCTTCCTAACATGATACTTTAATAGGAAGTACACATTATGTCCAACAATAATGTCTTCATAACGGACCACAAATATTTTCAATATCATCACATATACTTGCATGCATACATAAATTGAAAACAAGACAATATCAGAAATATATATTCATCAATGAGCTCAGAGTGTCAACACTCAATACATAACAATAATTATCATCATTCATTAGCTGACATAATGCCCATTCTACATACATGACCAGTAAATGTCTTGGGCGGTAATCCCTTCGTCAAGGGATCAGCTATCATAAGATCGGTGCTAATATGCTCTATAGACACTCTTTGTTTCTGAACCTCTTCTTTAACGGCAAAGTACTTTAATTCCATATGTTTAGCACCTTTGGAATATTTGTCGTTTTTAGAAAAGAAGACACCTGCGGAATTATCACAATAAATTTTCAGCGGCTTTTCAATATTGTCGACCAATCCAAGCCCTGAAATAAAGTTCTGTAGCCATTTAGCCTGAATCGTGGCTTCAAAGCATGCCACAAATTCAGCTTCCATAGTGGACACAACTATTACAGTCTGCTTCGCACTTTTCCATGATATAGCTCCTTCAGCTAAAAGATACAGGTAACCACATGTAGACTTTCTTGTGTCTACGCATCTTGCAAAATCTGAATCTGTGTATCCAATCACTTCAAGGTTGCTAGACCTTCTATAAGTAAGCATGTGACATTTAGTTCCTTGCAAATATCTCAGAACTTTCTTTGCTGCTTTCCAGTGATCTATACTAGGATTACTTTGGTATCTATCCAACATCCCAACTGCAAAGCTAATATTTGGTCTCGTACAAGTCTGAGCATACATTAAACTCCCAACTAATGATGCATACGGAATTGCCTCCATTTCTTTTCGTTCCAATTCACTTTTAGGACATTGCATGAGACTAAACTTATCTCCTTTCTGAATTGGAACTGGAGATGATGAGCAGTTTTTCATTCTGAATCTCTCTAGAACTTTATTAATATATGTTTTCTGAGACAAACCTAACAGTCCTTGTGATCTATCACGGAATATTTCTATTCCTATCACATAAGCTGCCTCACCCATATCTTTCATTTCGAAGTTACTAGAGAGAAACTTCTTAGTCTCATTCAAAAGACCAAGATCGTTAGTTGCAAGCAAAATATCATCAACATACAGAATCAATAAGATAAACTTGCTCCCACTGATCTTCAGATATATACATCGATCAACAATTTTTTCTTTAAATCCAAAGGAAACAACGGTATCATTGAACTTAAGGTACCATTGTCGTGAAGCTTGTTTAAGTCCGTATATTGACTTCTTAAGTTTGCACACCATGTGCTCTTTACCCTTTTCTATGAACCCCATTGGTTGGTCCATGTACACATCTTCATCTAAATTTCCATTTAGAAAGGCGGTTTTCACATCTATTTGGTGTAACTCTAGATCATAATGAGCCATCAATGCCATAATAATTCTTAAAGAATCCTTCTTTGAAACTGGTGAAAAAGTTTCTTTATAGTCAATGCCATCTTTCTGAGTGAATCCTTTTGCAACTAGTCTGGCCTTGTAACGTTCCAAGTTACCATGAGAGTCACGTTTGGTCTTAAAGACCCATTTACAACCAACTCTCTTGCACCCTTCTGGTAACTCAACAAGATCCCAGACCTTATTCTGTTCCATAGATTTCAACTCATCTTTCATAGCATCTAACCATTTATCACCATTTTCTCCATTCATGGCTTGTGAAAACGTTACTGGATCATCCTGAATACCCATGTCAAATTCAGACTCTTGTAGATATACCACATAATCATTAGAAATAGCAGGTCTCCTTTCTCTTTGAGATCTTCTTAATGCTATTTGTTGTGGTTCTTCTACTATGGGTTCATTCGGTTCATCAACAATGATCTCTTCATGAGTAGTGGGATCATTAACTTGTCCTTCATTATTATTGATTGGTTCAATAGCATAAGGAACAATAACTTTACTAGAGCTACAAGGTAATGGAACTTGTACTCTCACTTCATGAATATCCACTTTACGTGGTGTTTCACTCCCACTATCTTCACCGTTCTCAATGAACCTTGCATTTCCAGATTCAATAATCCTTGTAGTATGATAAGGACAGTAAAATCTATACCCTTTTGACTTTTCTGGATAACCAATGAAATAACCACTGATTGTTCTTGCATCCAGTTTCTTTTCTTGCGGATTGTAGTATCTAATCTCTGCCTGACAACTCCAAACATGCAGGTGTCTTATACTAGGTTTCCTTCCAGTCCAAAGTTCAAAAGGAGTCTTTGGAACTGACTTACTAGGAACCCTATTCAATACGTACATGGCAGTTTTTAGAGCATAAGTCCACAATGAAACAGGTAAAGAAGAATTACTTAACATACTCCTAACCATATCCAGTAAGGTCCTATTACACCTTTCTGATACACCATTCTGTTGCGGTGTACCGGGCATTGTGTATTGAGCACAAATACCACGCTTTTCCAGAAATTTAGTAAATGGGCCCGGATGTTGTCCACTTTCATCATACCTTCCATAATATTCACCACCCCTATCAGACCTGACAATCTTCACCTTTCTGTCTAATTGCCTTTCAACTTCATTAATATAAATCTCCAAAGCATTTGCAGCTTGAGACTTATCATGCAGCAAATAGACATAACCATAACGTGAATAATCATCAATGAAAGTGATAAAATATTTTTCTTTATTGAAAGCATTAACATCAAACGGACCACATACATCAGTGTGTATAATTTCAAGAAGCTGAGTGCTCCTTGTGGCTCCTTTCTTTGTGTGTTTTGTTTGTTTTCCTTTAATACAATCCACGCAAATATTTAAATCAGTAAAG